>NC_029772.3:54235676-54237851 GCF_000817695.3 Arachis duranensis | reverse complement strand
GACAGGGTGCGTTGAACATTTCCACTGAGAGGATGGGAGGTAGCCACTGACAACGGTGAAACCCTTGCTTAAGCTTGCCATGGAAAGGAGTAAGAAGGATTGGATGAAGACAGTAGGAAAGCAGAGAGACGGAAGGGACACAGCGTCTTCATGCGCTTATCTGAAATTCCCACCAATGAATTACATAAGTATCTCTATCTTTATCTTTATGTTTTATTCGTATATCACCCATATCCATTTGAGTTTGCCTGACTAGGATTTACAAGGTGACCATAGCTTGCTTCATACCAACAATCTCTGTGGGATCGACCCTTACTCGCGTAAGGTTTATTACTTGGACGACCCAGTACACTTGCTGGTTAGTTGTGCGAAGTTGTGTTTATGCCATGGTATTGAACACCAAGTTTTTGGATTTAGTACCAGGGATTAATTGAGTTGTGAAAAGTATTGAACACAATTTCGTGCACCAAGCTCTCAATAGAGAAATTGAAAAACTAAGAGGAACCGAGACACCTTACCTGTAAAACTTGACAGTTTTCCAGTGTGCTTTTCCCACCTTGTAGTTCACAAAAAATTCCAAATAAAGAATAAGCAAAAAATAAAGAATAAGCAAACATAACAGTAGTAATTGAGTTAGTAAAACATTAATCTTTAAAATATTCCTTTCTTTGATTGTGGGGGTGTTTTAAGTGATGATTTTCCTTTCTTTGGAATGGATAATTATATATAATCCTCCAAGACTTATGGTACTTTAAAATGTTCATACAAATGGATAGTTAGATAGGGGTTTGGAGGATCACATTAAAAAAGCCCTCACTATCTAATTCCCAGACTTCCAAATAAGATAATGGTTTATTATATGTAGATGCAGATTTTGATTAAATGTACTCCCAACAAAAGATAAATCTAGAAAAGTTAAGCTATTGTAATTCATCAAAAGAAGCAAACACCAGTTTCCATTGAAGTTTCATATCCGTTAATGCTAAATTACTAAATTACAAGTAATAATTTGAAGTTCTAATAATACTAAATTACTAATCAGAACAAGTAAAAAAAACAAGCAACAAATCAGAAAAAAACTACACAGAACAATATCAACAGCCCTAATATTCATAAGTTCTGATAATAAAAAACAATATCCCTAATCAGAAGTTCTAATAAATTAAATCCTAGACTTTCATGGCATTCATAAATTAAAATAGTTAATTTCAAAATAAAATTTCCTACCTCAATTAGCCAAAACTCGGTAATTGAATGCAGCAAACCATTCGTTTGTTTTTAATTCCTAGTAGCAACAACTTTCCTCTTGGAGCAGCAGCAACAATGATCTCAGCACCAATCATAATTGTTTAGGAGATAAATTAGCAACACTAGAATAAAATATGCTAACATAATTAGGACGAAAATATGACAGAGGAACAAAATGGTAACAAAGCAAGGAAGAAAATGTTACAGGTCTCATAAATGAAGGAATTGGAACCAGAATAGGAACAGTGCTACCGGTAACAATGGCAGTGACATTCCCTTTCAAGTTTCACGATGACAGAACGCTCCTTAGCGGCTAGCTTCAGCGGCGACGACAATGGCTCTGGCGGCTAGCCCTGGCAACAGCAGTGGCTACTCCTCCCTCACCCCTCCATCGCATCTTTCACTCTCTCTGCTTCGTCCGATGGCGGCAGCTTTGGGCTCGATGGCGGCGGGCTGGACGCGAACGGCCTCCCTCCAGTGGCGGTGACAGGACGCGGGCGGCCTCCCTCTTCTCGCGGACTCTCTGTCTTTGCATCTTGATAGCCCTTTCTCCACGGTTCCGTTTCTGATGGCGATTCAGCAGCAGTGACCGACGGTAAAGCGCGACGGAGGTTACGCGACGATCGCCAGTGACGGCGTGGCCTCCCCCTTTCGTTTCCTTCTTCTTCCCCGCTACTCCCTCACTTCCTCAGGTCTCTCTCTCTATGCCTGTGTCTGTGTATACGCTTGTATTGGTTATGTGTGTGGTGTGCTGTGAGTGTTAGAAGAAGATAGGGTTAGAGATTCGGTAACTTAAATATTTTTTAAAAAAAAATAAGGATAAGAATAGTATAATAACTAAAAATTATTTTTAATTTAATAATAATTATATAAAGATATTATTTAATTATAAATTTTTTAATATTTAATTAAATTAATTATTTTTAA
>NC_029772.3:54193296-54235550 GCF_000817695.3 Arachis duranensis | reverse complement strand
ATTTTTAAAATAATTTTAAAGTCAAACTATCATTAATTTAACTTAAATATTTTTAGTAAAATAAATTTTTGAATATAAAATCTTAAATAAATATAATAAATCATAAATAACTTATTATGTTAATTTTTAAAAATTCAAAGTCTTACATTTAGTATGTTGAAACAAAATTTTTTATTAGTTATAAAGAATCTTTGAATTTTGTGAAAAATAAATAACTTGTTACAAAAATATTGTATTTTGTGACAAATTAATTTTTTGTTACAAAATATTTAGAGCTTTTGAAACAAATAGATATTTTGTTACAAAATATTTTGAATTTTTGTGACAATATAATCTTTTGTTACAAAACATTATAATATTTTGTAACAAAACAAAAATTCGATACGAAAGCTAACATAATTTGTAACAAAAGAAATTAAGTTGTTACAAAATATTGAAATGTTTTGTAACAAATTTTCTTATTGTTACAAAATATTCTTATTTTGTAACAATAACTAATTATTGTTATAAAAAAATTTATAATTTGTAACAATTTTAAATTTGATACAAATTTTTTGTTACAAATGTTTCATTTTCTTGTAGTATTTTCTGGCGTTTGAACGCCAGATTTGGGCATTCACTAGGCGTTTAACGCTAGTTTCTCACCCTTTTCTGGCATTTGAACGCCAGAATTTTTCCTCTCTGGGCTCTTACTATCCTCAGAGGGATTTTGGGCAGTGGTTTGCTCATTCTCTATCAGATATTCCTTTCTTGGCTTTCTACTACTTTGAATTGAGGTATTTAATATTTTTTCACTTCGTAATTGAACTGCTTGGCACTCTTCTGTTATCTGTTTTGATAACTGTTGTTTTGTCTGATCCAATTGCCTTTCCATATTTTGATTATCATTTCTAGTTTCTTGTAGCATCTCCTTAAATTCTACTAACAATTTTGTTATGGAAGATAGTTGCTGATTGAGTTCAGCAACTTGTTCCTGAGGACTAAAGTCAGTGCATACTGCCTTAGCCTCTTCCTTCATGGAGGACTCATTACTTAAGTATAGATACTGATTTCTAGCAACCGTATCTATGAGTTCTTGAGCCTCTTCAATCATTTTTCTCATGTGTAGATCCACCAGCTGAGTGGTCTAGAGATATCTGAGCTTTTTCTGTAAGTCCGTAGTAGAAGATGTCTAACTGCACCCACTCTGAAAACATTTCAGAGGGACATTTCCTTAGCATCTCTCTGTACCTCTCCCAAGCATCATAAAGAGATTCATTATCCTCTTGTTTAAAGCCTTGGATATCCAGCCTTAGCTGTGTCATCCTTTTAGGAGGGAAATATTGATTCAGGAATTTGTCTGATAATTGTTTCCATGTTCTTATGCTTGCTGTGGGTTGGTTATTTAACCACCTCTTAGCTTGGTCTTTTACAGCAAATGGAAACAGTAATAATATTTAGACATCCTGATCTACTTCCTTATCACGTACTGTGTCAGCAATTTGTAAGAATTATGCTAGAAACTCAGTAGGTTCTTCCTGTGGAAGACTGGAATACTGACAATTTTGCTGCACCATGATAATGAGTTGAGGATTTAACTCAAAACTACTGGCTCTGATGGAGGGTAGACAGATACTACTTCCATATGAAGTAGTAGTGGGGCTAGCATATGACCCCAGAGTCCTTCTGCACTGTTCATTTCCACTTAGGTCCATGATGGAGAAAGGGAGATGATATGAAATTTTTTTAAATACCGAGATTAAAATAAAGTAAAATAGAATAAATGAAAAATAAAATAAAAAATTCAAAAATTAGAAAAATAAATAAAGGAAAATTCAAAACAAAAATAATTAATTAATTAAAAAGATTTCAAAAAAATGGGATAAGGATTTTCAAAAAATGAAGAGAGAGAAAGTGGTTAGGAAGTTTTGAAATTGATATGTCTTAAAATTAGAGATATTTGTAAGAAAAATAAATAAAAGAGAAGATTTTAAAAAATATGATTTTTGAAAACTTGACAACTAAGATATGATAAGATAAAATTTTGAAATTGAAATCTGAAATTTCTATTAAAATTTTCGAAATTTTTGCTTAAAATTAGTTAAGGAAGATTTTTTTATTTTTTATTTTTGAATTTTATGGTGAAAGAGAAAAACACACAAAAGACACAAGACTTAAAATTTTTAGATCTAATGCTCCTTGTTTTCGAAAATTTGGAGGGAAAACACCAAGGAACACCAAACTCAAAAATTTAAGATCAAAACACAAGGAAGACTCAAGAACACTTTGAAGACTTACAAGAACAACAAGAACAAAATTCAAAGACTCGAAGAACTCAAGAACATAAAGAAAGAACATCAAACTTAAAATTTTTAGAAAACCAAAATAAAATTTTCGAAAACTAAAGAAAAATTAATAAGAGAACACCAAACTTAAAATTTGACACAAGATTTAATCAAAGAAAAATTATTTTTAAAAAGAAGATACCAAAAACATAAGCCAGCGCTCTAACCAACTGAGTTATTGTAAAACCTGGTTAATTAACGGCTAATTAACCCATAAATGAGAATTTATTCTAGAAAGCCCAAAATGTGATTTTTATGGCTAAATGTGATAGAGGAGATTGAGACGAGAATTTTGGTACCAATTTTATAGAATTTGGACCAAGATTAGACCGAACGGGCCAAACCGGGCCAATCGGACCCAAAGTGGGCCCTTGACCCAACATAACTAAACCAAAACCCTAGTTTTCAGCACTCTCTCTCCTCACACAACACTCAAACACGCTGAAAATTGGAAGAGAGGGGGGAAGAACACTCTCTCAACTTCTATCTCTCACTTGATCTTCAAACCACCATAACTTTTGATCTAGAGCTCCGATTGCCGCTCCGTTTGCGGCCACGCGTTCACCGCGGAGAGCTCTACAAAACCCATACAATTAATCTTGAGGTAAGCCACGTTTTGCTCTTCGAATTTTCAGCTTTGATTTCGAGTTTCATGAGCAAAAATGTTGAGATTTTGGGCTCTTTGATGTTATAGGACCCAACTCTCTTGAAGGAGAAGGTTAATCTTGTCTCCTTGGACCTTGGGTGTGGTAAGATTCTCAACCCTAGTGTAATTTGTGGTTCTATGATATTTGGGTTTTGAGATGTTGTGTATGGGTGTGATGATTGTGGCTTAGGTTGTGTATATGTGAATATTGGAGCTTGATTGGTGATATTGAAAAGCTTGAAAAGGGTTTGGTGGTGAAAAATATGTTCTTGGAGGTGTTGAGGCCTTGAGAGCTTGAGGAAAAGTGGTTTGGAAGTGCTCCGGTTGAGCTTGGGAAATTGGCTAAGGTATGGTTTCAGTTTCCCGTATCTAATATGTAATGTGGTAGGAAATACTTAGGCTAGAGGCCCTAAGATAGGCATTGAATTGTTGATGTTGTTGGAGGGTTGAAATATATGATGTGGTCATATATGTGATGATGATTATTGATGCCTTGATGGTATGATGTATGAGAAATATGCATGTTGTGCCACTTGGGTGAAGTGGGTTAAAATGATGAGATATTGATTTTTGTGAATTGCGGTAAAGTGTCAATGTGTGAGTTGAGGAGGCTTGATGTTGAATTTGATATATTTTGATTGATTTCAAAGAAAAAGGATAAAATTGGCATGTTTTGATTGATTTTGAAAAGAGTTGAAAATGGCTTGTTTTGAAAATGGCATGTTGTGGTTTTGTATGAAAAACATGGTTTTTGGGCATACTTTGACGGGACATAACTTGGACTACGGATCTCTGTTTTGTGCCAAATATATTTAGAAATGAAATTTGATCCGGGATGTCCATGCCGTTCGAAGAACGGGCGAAAAATGATTTAAAATGAGGAAGTTATGTCCGTCGGAAGATTGGGGTTTGAATTTGTGAATTCTGCAGCTTTTAACTTAGAAAATTTTTAGCAGAACGACCCCTCGCGCATAGGCGCACTTGGTGCGTACGTGCCATTCTTCCAGAAAGCGCCATCCATGCATGCGCGTGGTGTGTGCGGGCGTGCCGATGTGCTGCATCCAATGCCCAGCCATTTTCCAGAAAATTGTGCCAAAACTGTGCCAGATTTGTGCCTGGGGTACGAGGGTACCCACGCGTACGCGTGGCTGACGCATGCACGTCGATTGGCTAATTTTCAATCCACGCGTTAGCGTGCATGACGCATACGCGTCGATGAGTTTTGTGGCCATCCACGCGTGTGCATGGAGTGCGCGTACGCGTGGCCCTGTTTTCATCCCAAAGTTGATTTTTGAGTTTTAAAAGCCAAATCTCATACTTCTAAGCCTCCGATCTCACCATTTATGTCTTAAATCATTATGATATGCCTAGCAATGGGAAAAGAAGCTAGGGGATGTGGTAACTTGCGAGTGAAGCAAAGGAAAAATGAATGATCAATGAGGATCAAGCATGATTATGTGAGAGGCGGAGGATGGTGGTGGAAGTGCTTGTTATGCCATGGGCCGAAAGGCCGTAATTGTTAATGAATGGCTGGTTATGGATTTAACCGTGAGCCGAATGGCTGGTTATGGATTTAACCGTGAGCCAGATGACTAGATTATTGCCGTGTTACGGCGGAGCCATGATTATGGCTAAGAATAAATGCATATATATGCTGTTGAATGAATTGTGAATGTTGCACTTCCATTATCGGAGATGAGAGTTTCCCTGGGAGAAAGCAGTGGCTAGCCACCACGTGCTCCAGGTTGAGACTTGAAGCTCTTTTGACCCTATGTCGTCAGGGTGGCCGGGTACTGTGAAAGCCCCGGATGAGCTCACCCCCATAAATATTCACCAGTAAGGGTGATGGATATGGATCATGATTATGATCAAGTGTATATTGAGTATAACTCGAGTTGGGGAGACACGACAGAGGGACAGTCCAATGGTTAGCTACCAGGACTTGTCGGGTTGGCTCTATAACCGACAGATGATATCATCAGCCACTAGGGACAGGCATTCATCATACGCATACTATATGAATTGTTTGAGATTGCATATTTGACTGCATATTACTTGCTAATTGTCTAAATGCCTTATTTGTTCCTATTTGTTTATTTCTTATTTGATATAACTGTGTTTGCTACATTATACTTCTGCTGGTGGTTGGGAGGTTTGAAGGAAATTGAATGGGAAGTATTAGTTAGACTGAAGAATCTTTAGTCAGATGCCCTTTTATGGTTTAGCTTGTTTATAAGCTTTTGAATTATCTGGAGGAAGTTCTAGGATTGCCTTTGGCTTTCCTCTATTATTATGTATTATATATGTGGAAGCTGTTACCATGCTGAGGACCTCTGGTTCTCACCCATGCGGATTTTGTGGTTTTCAGATGTAGGACGTGAGGTTTCCCACTGAGGCATGCTAGAGACTTCTAGATTTGCGAAGATCCTTTGTTCTCGGGACTATGATTTGGTTTATATGTTTTGATTAGATACTTTTATCTCCATTAAATAATACAAACTGAGATGACTCCTCTTATGGGAGATTTTGGAGAATAGGTTTTATGTATTTGTGTCCCTTTGGGTTTCCTTTGGGGTTTTCCTTACTTTATCATATGTATATATTACTATGCTCGGACCGGTTATCTTTGCAGCCGGATTTTGAGTCTTGATATTCCTGTTTTTGACACTCCTTTGTATATATATAATCTCGTGTTGGTTTATTCTTGTTCGTTACGTTATCGATCGGAGTGTTGCACTTTCGAGTTGCGATTTTTGTTTACCCCTTTTTCTATAAAGGCTCCTAGTTATAATCAATCATTCATACTACTATACGTACTAATTTTTTATTTTTAGAGGTCGTAATACCTTGCCATCTCTAAATTATGACTTAAGCATAAGACTCTGTATGGTAGGGTGTTACAGTTATGAAATAAAAAGTATTTTCTTGAAAAATCTTTTTGAACTTTTTGAAAATCACAAGAAAAACAAGGAAAGACACAAAACAAGAAAAATTAAAGGTCAAACAAGAAAAATAAACAAGAACAAGGAATGAAAATTATGAAGAAAAATAAGACCATGCAATTCGAAAATTATAAAGGAAATTAAAAATATGCAATTGACACCAAACCTAAAATATGAAACTAGACTCAAACAAAAGACTCAAAGAAAAATTAAAAATTAATGAAGAAAAATAATATTTTTGAAAGATTTTTGAAAGGAATAATATAAGATGCAATCATAGTGACTCTAAACCAAAAAGATAAATTTTTCCTAATCTAAGTAACAAGATAGACCGTCAGTTGTCCAAACTCAAACAATCCCCGACAACGACGCCAAAAACTTGGTGCACGAAATTGTAAATTGCACTTTTCACAACTCCGGTGCCACTAACCAGCAAGTGCACTGGGTCGATCCTACGGAGATTGTTGGCTTGAAGCAGCTATGGTTATCTTGTAACTCTTAGTCAGGATATCAATAATGGTTCTTAGTTTTGATTATGAAAAATAAAAGAACATGAAATAAATACTTGTTATGCAGTAATGGAGAATGAGTTGGAGTTTTGGAGATGCTCTGTCTTCTTCTTCACGCACGCTAGGCTCCTTCCATGTCAAGCTGTATGTAGGTGGATCGCCGTTGTTAATGGCTACCATCCATCCTCTCAGTGAAAATGGTCCTCTACAGTTTCCCACATGGCTAATCATCTGTCGGTTCTCGATCATGTCGGAATGAAATCCATTGATCCTTTTGCACACTGTCACTGCACCCAACACTCGCGAGTTTGAAGCTCGTCACAGTCACCCCCTTCCTAGATCCTACTCAGAATACCACAGACAAGGTTTAGAATTTCTGGATCTTAAGAGTGCTGCTAATTGATTCTAGCTTATACCACGAAGACTCTAGTTTCACGAATTTGAACACTCTATTGTCAGGAGAGGCAATCAAACTCGTGAACCAGGAACCCAAGAGATACACACTCAATCTAAGGTAGAACGGAGGTGGTTTTCAGGCACGCGTTTATAAGTTGAGAATGGTGATGAGTTTCACGGATCATCATATTCATCATGTTGAAGAGCGAATGAATATCTTAGAATAGAGACAAGCGTGATTGAATAGAAAACAGAAATAATTGCATTAATCCATGTAGACACAATAGAGCTCCTCACCCCCAACCATGGGGTTTAGAGACTCATGCCATAGAAAATACAAATTCAGATGTAAAATGTCATGAGGTACTGAATAAATCTCTAAAAGTAGTTTTTATACTTAACTAATAACCTAGGTTTACAGAAAATGAGTAAGCTAAGATAGATAGTGCAAAAATCTACTTCTGGGGCCCACTTGGTGTGTGTTTGGGCTGAGCAATGAAGCTTTCACGTGCATAGGCTACTTCTGGCATTTAACTCCAACTTTTGTGCCAGTTTGGGCGTTTAACTCCAGCTTTTAGCCTAATTTTGGTTTTTAACGCCAGAATAAGGTAGAAAGTTGGCGTTAAACGCCAGTTTGCGTCATCAAAACTCGGGCAAAGTATGAATTATTATATTATTGCTGGAAAGCCCAAGATGTCTACTTTCCAACGCAATTAAGAGAGCGACAATTGGGCTTCTGTAGCTCTAGAAAATCCATTTCGAATGCAGGGAGGTCAGAATCCAACAGCATCTGCAGTCCTTTTTCAGCCTCTGAATCAGATTTTTGCTCAGGTCCCTCAATTTCAGCCAGAAAATACCTGAAGTCACAAAAAAACACACGAACTCATAGTAAAGTCCAAAAATGAGATTTTTGCATAAAAACTAATAAAAACATAGTAAAAAGTAATTATAACATACTAAAAATTACCTAAAAACAATGCCAAAAAGCGTATAAATTATCCGCTCATCAACATGCATTTATATGATTGAGGCCATCATTTCATTTAGCTCACTTACCCAAATAGCCTTACCTTTCATCAACCATTGTTAGCCAACTTTGAGCCTATTTTAACCCCTTTTGTTCTTAATTTTAGCACATTACAAGCCTTAAAGCGAAAAACAATAAATGTCCTTTATTTGGATCTTTGATTAGCTTAGGCTAGTGAGCATGTGTATCATTTAAATGTGGGGAAACTTGGGATATTGGTTGAGGTAAGAGTATGTTGCTATTTGCATTGAAGATCTTGGGAATTGGGTACATACTCATGTATTAATTATGTTTAAACCATATGCATTGATACTCTTGTATATACTTTATTGCAAAAAGAAAAAAAATATAGAATAAAGAAAAAATATATCAAAAGAAAAAGAAAAAGAAAAAAATAGAAAAAGAAAAAGAAAAAAAAATATATATATATATAGAAAAAAAAAAGTATGTGAAAAAAAAGTGGGAATCATGGGTAGTTAGGTTTGTATTTGAATTGTATAGGTTGTAGGTTGATGACATGTCATCATGTCATGTTTTTCTATGCTTTTTCATACAAGAAATTGATGATTAGTGCTTAAATATTGAATGCTTTTGTGCTTAAATGGTATATTTCTTTGATCTTTTGATTTTATAAATTTTGTAGAAAATAAGTGGAAAAAGAATCAATATAGCACAAAATCAGCTCAAAAGAAGAAAATAAGAATTTCGGGGCACATTTTAAAGTTTAGACACACTTTGGAGCCTTAGGCCACGCTTTTATAAGCGTGGCCCATGACTAAGTCAAGGAACCGTGACAAACAGCTGGCGTTCACTTTGGAAGTGAGCACCACGTTCACTTTCTTAACTTTTTCGTGAATTTCAGCATGGAAGCAAGCTTTTTGTTGTCCGAGCACTCACTAAGTTAACTTGGCGCTAACAGCATGACCATGCCTTCTTCAAATGACCATAACTTGAGCTACAGATATTCAATTGACATGCTTCTAGTTGCGTTGGAAAGATGACATTTAGAGCTTTCCAACAATATAAAATAATCTATATTTGGCATGAAATTGAAGCACAAGTGATAGGCATCTTTATGGCCCAAAAACACATTTGGAGCAGCGCTTGAAGAAAGCAACGGAGCGCTCATTCGGAGGGCACTGGCTAAGGAATGGCGCGCACCAAAGGAGCAGCACTCAACCAAGGAACGTAGCGCAAAATATGAGAGCGCCAGGGAAGAAAGATGCGCACCCAAAGGAAGCACGTTTGGTGAGTGAACGGGACGCTCATTTTCCAACGGAGCGCTCCACTGGGAGCATCAACAAGCATGCCCCTGACCCACTTCAAACAATTGCCACTCGGACCCACTTTATACAAGGCCAAACCAACAAAAGCCCCAAAGCAAGCAGAGCCCAATTGACATCACTCAAAGGCATAATGATCACTTAGAATAGGAATTTGGCATTTAATTGTAAATTGTTTTCAGTTTCAATTTCATTTTCATTTTGTAAAAGCCTATATAAAGGCATCAGTTTCATTTCATTGAGGAGAACGGTTAGGCTCTAATAGAGAGTAGTAGGAGTAGGAGTAGAATAGAAAGCTCTCTTTTAATTTTTCCCTTCTGGAATTGGAGAATCAAGATCAGATCTGGATTTTCTTTTCTTTTCTACTTTCGTCTTCTTCCTTCAGCAATTTCTTCTTTTCTGTTTTATTAAGAGAACAATTAAGATTTAAGTTTTCATTCTATTTTGATTCTTCTACACTTCTACATTTCTATTTTGGTACTGAATTGATCTGTTTCTGAATTTCCTCATCTGAAGAGCTCTTTAGTTTACTGTATTTCACATTTTCAGTTCTGTTTTAATTCCCAGCACCCAAATCCCTTTATTCTTCATGCAATTTAAGTTCCATTGCACTTTAGATTCAACAATTTAAATTCCTTGCACTTTAAGCTTCAGTCATTGACTTTTCTTGCAATTTAAGTTTCACCTCTTTTGCTTTCTTGCACTTTAAGTTTCTGTAATTCACTTCTTCTGCACTTTTAATTCACTGTAATTTACCTTCTGCTAGTTCAATTTCGCTCAATTCACCACCGTTAGCTTGACTAAATTAATCACCTTACTAAAGTTGCTCGATCCATCAATCTCTGTGGGATCGACCTCACTCATGTGAGTTATTACTACTTGATGCGACTCGGTACACTTGACGGTGATTTTGTGTGGAATCATTTTTCCCTCATCAAGTTATTGGCGCCGTTGCCAGGGAATGATATAGATCGACGATGATTAAGTGGGTGAGAAGTCTAGATTAAGCATTTTCTTTGTTTTTGTTCTTTTAATTTTCTAATGCCAAGGTGTTTGAGTTATTGCCTCACTAAGAAATTCTCACTTGTGACATGAATTTCAATTTTCATTGGGGATGTATTTTACAAAATTCAAATGGAGTTCAACTCATCTTTTGATCAAAAAAGTTTCATGGGATATTATCCACCATCACCAATTGACTATTCTAATGGTGGCTGGGAATATCACCAAGAAATCACAGATTCTGAGCACTTCAATCAATGGAGATATGCTTCAGAGCCACAAGATGAGCAAGAAAATCATATGGGATATTGCCCACCACCACAAATTGATTCAAGTCATTATTCCAATGGTGGCTAGGAATATCACCAAGAATCAACAGATTATGAGCAATCCAACCAATGAGGACATGCTAATCAAGACAATTCCATGGAATACTATCCAACACCACAAAATAATTCATATTATTATGCTAATAGTGGATGGGAGTATCAACAAGGAATACACAAGTATGAACACCTCCCAAAGCCACAAGATAATTCATAATGCTATAACAACTACTCAGATTGTGATTGGGAGGGTCAAAATCAAAGAGATCTTGATGATCCATACTTTGTTCATCAAGAGACATCATCACTGGAGACATCATCACTAGAGTGTGCTTTCGATAAATTCATGCAAGATTGTTCCCCAATGCCACAATATGATCCATATTTGATGAATTCGTTAATGACTCACAATGTGGATGGAAGGAGCAAAACCAGAGAGCATTTGATATTGCACACTCTACTTATCAAGAGCCATCATCACTTGAGCAAACCTTTAATTCATTTATGCAAAATTGTCCACCCTCACCTCCTAGTTTCTCTTTTGAAAATTCTTCATCACTTGATTATACCTCAACACACAGCTTTCTCCAAGATCCATACAACTCGTCTCACCAACCACAAAATTCATTACACAATTCACAAAATTCACTCCATACCCCTCAAAACAACTTCACCACAACACATCCATGTCCACAAAATTACTCTCAACCTTCAGAGGATCCCCTTCAAAAGTCCAGAGAATTATTGGAAAGACAAGAACAATCCTGGAAAAGGCAAGAAATCCTCTTTCAAAAGATGGATGAGCACTTGGAGAAAATAAAGAAACACTCAGAACTGTTAAGCAAGGAAGATGAAGACCAATCGGTGGTGCAAAAGAGGAAGTAGAAAAACAAGAAAGTGAGGAAGACAATCAAGGAAGTCCAAACTCAAGTGAAGCAAAAAGTTGGATAGAAGAAAGGCTCATTGAACCACCAATGCATGAAACTTCTGATGAAGAGAACACTCAAACCAACACACAACCACCAAGACTTGATATCCTAGAAGTGAAGGCAATTAATAAGAGCATCAAAAAGAGGATTGTGACGAAGATAACAAGGACAACATTCAAAAAAAGGTCAACTGCAAACAATCCCACCCTTGATCCAGCAAGCAAGCTCAATCAAGCCATTAACAAAAGGAAGCTTGCTAAGGAGAGACCGGAACAGGGGACAAAAGCTGAATCTTCTCCCCTCTTGAGGTCATTCCTCTTAACAAACTGGAAGAAGAGGAAGAAAGTTGAGAACAACATGTCAAGATAATGACACTAAAAGAGCTCTTGTTGGGAGACAACCCAACCTTAGGTAACATTTTATTCCTTTTCTTTGTTTATTTTCTCTGTCTGCTTTGTTTAAATTTCAATAAATTGGCATATGATTACATTCTAAGTTTGGTGTTTCCCTGCAACAATTTATTTTCAACCCTTATAGATGATTGCATCAATTCTAAATTGAGAGTGTCACACTAAGTTTCTAAGTTTGGTGTGGCACTTAATTCTCTATGCAAGAAATCCAGCAACACCACTTGTCTACATAATCATAATGCCTTTACAGTGTTATCTTTCTTTTGGTTCGACATTTTTTTATTCTCTTTGTTTTAGTTAAGTATTTGTTTTTAATGTTTCCATTTATTTTACTCCTCAATTGTTTTTGTTAAATACCTCACCAAAAAATCCTTATTCATTACAGATTTTTCCCTTGGTAATTGTATTTATCATATAACAGTTCCCTTTGTTTAGTTTTAGTTCAAATAAATTGACATATGAGTGCATTCTAAGTTTGGTGTTGCTATGCAACACAATTTATTTTCAATCTTTACTGGATACTTGCATCAATTCTAACCGAAAGTGTCACACTAAGTTTGGTGTGCCACTTATTCTTTATGCAATGTATCATGCACACCCTCTTAGTTAGGCAATCATAATGTCTCTGTTCCGTGTGCCTTCACTGTTATTTTTCATTTTTCTTGCTTAAACACATGTACTACTAATATTTTGTTGTGTAAGACACTCATGATCTATCATAAACCCCATCAACACTGTACCAATTGTTGCTTGAGGATAAGCAAACACTCTAGGTTGGTATGGGAAGGGGAAGAATAGGAGGAAAAGGATAACAATGGTAAAGATGAACTACAAGGTGGTAACGTTCCTTTTTCTTCCTACTTATTTCCAGCACTGTAAATTGCATGACTGTCTTTATCTTCTCTGTATACATGTGTGTATGAATAAGCATAGTTTGATTGGTAAATTGTAACATCTTGCTGTGACATTATAACTACCATCTTGGATTTTATGAGTTCAAAAGCAATAAAGCATCATGATCATAAACAAACAAGGTCATTAAAGAAGAACTTAGCATAGGCATACACGTATTAGAAGGCTAGTATGATTAATTGTTGCTCAATTGCATTAGATTTTATTTAATTGAAGTTTTCATCTAGGACATTTTGTGAAATCTTTGGAAATCATGAAAACCTTGAAGAAGCAATTGTAAATTAAGGCAAGAAAAGCAAAAGGGAAAGAATGAGAAAGCTGAAGGCTCTGAGTACCAATGACAATTTCATTTGTTAAGTACTTGTGGTGTTTATGTATCAAGCAAAAAGCCTGAAAACAAAACACTTAGAGTCAAGGCTAGGCTCAAGTGCAAAAGCACTCCCTCAAAGCTCAAGGCTCTGAGCATCAATGATTAGAGAGTAAAGAAAAGAAACAAATGAGCTTGAAGAAGTCCTCTAATTAAATGGTTGTGGCGCTTATGTATTAAGTGGTAATACTTGAAAACAAAGCATTTAGAGTCGTAGCTTTGTTATCAACTCATAGGGCAAAGCACCCAAAAGGAGAAGCTAATAAGAAAATCAAAAGCTTATTTCAAGGAAGAAATATAAGGAAAAGATTTCATAAATTGAGCAAGATAGAAGCATCAATCATTTACCTTTCTTTTGTGATTGTGGCATGCATAGAAAACTAGCCAACCATGAACATTGAGTTGCTATTCTTCTTACCTTGGATTGTCAATCTTTATTGCATGATTCTTTTCTTGCTTGGGGACAAGCAAGGTTTAAGTTTGGTGTTGTGATGACATGTCATCATGTCATGTTTTTCTATGTTTTCTCATACAAGAAATTGATGATTAGTGCTTAAATATTAAATGCTTTTGTGCTTAAATGGTATATTTCTTTGATCTTTTGATTTTATAAATTTTGTAGGAAATAAGTGGAAAAAGAAGCAAAATAGCACAAAATTAGCTCAAAAGAAGAAAAAAAGAATTTTGGGGCACATTTTAGAGTTTAGACACACTTTGGAGCCTTAGGCCATGCTTTTAAAAGCATGGCCCAAGACTAAATCAAGGAAGCGTGACAAATAGCTAGCGTTCACTTTGTAAGTGAGCACCACATTCACTTTCTTAACCTTTTCGTGAATTTCAGCTTGGAAGCAAGCTTTTTGCTGTCCGAGCGCTCACTAAGTTAACTTGGCGCTGATAGCACGACCATGTCTTTTTCAAAATACCATAACCTGAGCTACAGATGTCCAATTGATGCACTTCTAGTTGCGTTGGAAAGCTGACATTCAAAGCTTTCCAACGATATATAATAATTTATATTTGGAATGAAATTGAAGCACAAGTGATAGGCATCTTTAAGGCCCAAAAACACATTTGGGGTAGCGCTTGAACAAAGCAACGGAGCGCTCATTCGAAGAGCGCTGGCTAAGGAAAGGCGCATACCAAAGGAGCAGCGCTCAACCAAGGAACATAGCACGCAATAAGAGAGCACCAGGGAAGAAAGATGCGCACCCAAAGGAAGCACGCTTGGTGAGTGAACAGGATGCTCATTTTCTCAACGGAGCGCTCCACTGGGAGCATCAACAAGCATGCCCCTGACCCACTTCAAACAATTGCCACTCGGACCCACTTCATACAAGGCCAAACCAACAAAAGCCCAAAAGCAACCAGAGCCTAATTGACATCACTCAAAGGCCCAAGGATCATCTAGAATAGGAATTTGGCATTTAATTATAAATTATTTTCAATTTCAATTTCATTTCATTTTGTAAAATCCTATATAAAGGCATCAGTTTCATTTCATTGAGGAGAATGGTTAGGCTCTAATAGAGAGCAGTAGGAGTAGGAGTAGAATAGAAAGCTTTCTTTTAATTTTTCCCTTATGGAATTGGAGAATCAAGATCAGATCTGGGTTTTCTTTTCTTTTCTGTTTTCGTCTTCTTCCTTCTGCAATTTCTTCTTTTCTGTTTTATTAAGAGAACAATTAAGATTTAAGTTTTCATTTTATTTTGATTCTTCTGCACTTCTACATTTCTGTTTTGGTACTGAATTCATTTGTTTTTGAATTTCCTCATCTGAAGAGCTCTTTAGTTTACTGTATTTCACATTTTTCAGTTCTGTTTTAATTCCTAGCACCCAAATCCCTTTATTCTTCATGAAATTTAAGTTCCATTTCACTTTAGATTCAACAATTTAAATTCATTGCACTTTAAGCTTCAGTCATTGACTTTTCTTGCAATTTAAGTTTCACCTCTTTTGCTTTCTTGCACTTTAAGTTTCTGTAATTCACTTCTTCTGCACTTTTAATTCACTGTAATTTACCTTCTGCTAGTTTAATTTCACTCAATTCACCACCGTTAGCTTGACTAAATTAATCACCTCACTAAAGTTGCTCGATCCATCAATTCCTGTGGGATCGACCTCACTCATGTGAGTTATTACTACTTGATGCGACTCGGTACACTTGCCGTGAGTTTGTGTGGAATTGTTTCTCCCTCATTATTGGTTAGGTGAGAGCTTAAGTTAATCAAAGATTCAAATTTTAAGCTCACTTAGCCATATATAACCTTACCTTGACCCTAGCCCCATTACAACCTATGATAAGACCTCATGATATATGTATGCATGCATTGAATAATTGTTGATTGTTAGATGAAAAACAAATCTTAGAAAGCATGATTAGAGGAAAATTGAGTGAATCAACCCTAAACACTTGAGTGACTAGAGCGGATACTCATCTGGTGAGGGTTCGATGCTCAATTCCTTATTCCCGGCTTTCATGAGCTTTCTTCTTGCAAATCTATTTGAACTTCATTTTGATATTTGAATTGATAGGATTCATGAACCATCATACTAATCTTGGCCCTACTTGTTCATGTATGTCTTGGAGATTGATTTTCTCTTAACCAAGTAGATAGCGTCATATTACATTTAGTTGCATGCATGTAGATAGGTTTATATAGTTCCTTTGCATTGAATAAATGTTCATACCCCTTTTCTTGACCTTCTTGGTTTAGCATGAGGACATGCTATTGTTTAAGTTTGGGGAGGTTGATAAACCCCATTTTTAGGGCTTATCTTGTGTTGAATTTAGAGGGATTTTATCATGTTTTTCCATATTTATTCAATGAAATAGCATTGTTTTTGTAATTCTCCTTTAATTGTGCTTAAGAGTGAAAACATGCTTTTAGGTCTTAAAATAGCTAAATTTAATTCACCTTGATTCCATTAGATGCCTTGATATGTTTGTTAAGTGATTTCAGGTTTAGAAGGCAAATATTGGATTGAGGGAATGAAGAAAAAGCATGTAAAAATGGAAAACTCATGAAGAAATGAAGGAACTGCTAAGCTGTCAATCCTGACCTCTTCGTACTAAATCAAATATAACTTGAGTTACAAAGGTTTAAATGAGGCAGTTCCAATTGCGATGGAAAGCTAACATCTGGGGCTTCAAATTGATATAAAATTTGTCATAGTTGCTTGGCGTTTAAGAATGCGTACGTGTCATTCCACGTGCACACGTCGTAGGATCAGCGTGGGTCATTTTAAGTAACTTATGGCCAGCGATTTCTAGCTCATTTTAGGCCCAATCCAACTCATTTCTGATGCTATTGAACCCAAGGATTGAAGGGGGATGAACCAAGTAGTGTTAGTTGAAGTTTTCATCATGTTTTAGGTTAGAGTTCTAGAGAAAGAAGCTCTGCCTTCTCTCTAGAATTTAGGTTAGAATTAGGGTAGATTTTCTTAGATCTTGGTTTTAATTGTTGATTTCATTTACTTTCCTTTTCAATTTCTTGTTGCTACATCCTTGTTTTCTTAGTTTTATTTGTTATTTCCTTTATTTTGATATTCTCATGTTCATGCACTTTTGTTTCCTTTGATTTCTATTAATGTAATTACATGTTTTATGTTCCTTTATGTTTAATTGCTTTGTTATTGTTATTTCCTTGCATTTGGTAGTGTTAGATTTTATATTTCTTGTCATTTTATTATGCTTTCCTTTTATGCCTTCCAAGTGTTTGATAAAATGCTTGGTAGGATGCTAGAGTAGATTTTTATACTCTTGGCTTGGGATGGTAACTTAGGTGAACTTGAGTTGCTAATGTCCAAATGATTGATGATTGGTGTCCATTGACTATAGCTTTCACTAAGTCAATTAGTGAGTGGCTAGGACTTATGGATTAGAATTAATATAGCTCATTTCACTTTCCTTCACTTGTTAGAGGATGACTTAATGGGATTGATCCTTGCAATTATCATATTGTGGTTAGTTATAAGGATAAAGATCCTTAACCATCAACCCTTGCCAAGACCTTTTTATCATTTGATTTTCATTTATTTTTCTTGTTCCTTATTTGAAACCCCAAAATATACAACCCATAACCTATAATGGATCACACTTCCCTGCAATTCCTTGAGAGACGACCCGAGGTTTAAATACTTTGGTTTATTTTTACCGGGGTTTGTACTTGTGACAAACAAATTTTTGATTGAGGAATTGTTTGTTGGTTTAGAACTATACTTGCAACGAGATTTCATTTGTGAATTTCTTTACCGATAGACAATTTCCGCTCATCACCCCTCATAGACCTCTTTCTTCCAGGTATGCAATCTCGTTCTTGTTGATCTCATTTATTCTTCTTGTTGATTTTGGTGCTTATGTCAGTCTTCACAATTTAGGTTCTGAATATTCCAACCATGATCAACAACGGTACTTTTGAAATTATCACCCCTGTGGAACTTATTAAGAAGGGTGACAAGGTCGGTTCTTCTGAAGCTGCACTGCTTTCCAAGCTTGGCATCAGGCCCTTCTCATATGGTCTTATTGTCCTGTCTATGGCAATGGTTTAGTATTTAGCCCTGAGTTTCTTGATCTCACTGACGACGACCTTGTTGAGGAGTTTGCCATTGGAGTCTCAATGGTGACCGCACTCTCATTGGCCATTTCATACCCGACCCTTGCAGCTGCCCCACATATGTTCATCAATGCCTACAAGAATGTTTTATCTGTTGCCATTGAGACAGATTACTCTTTTGTTATGATTCGTGTGGTTGTGGTTGTCATTTTCGTGTTGTTCCTTACCTTTTATTTGCAGTTCGATAACAAGAAGCTTGAAGCTTTGAAAAAGAGCAAGGATCGTAGCGCTGAAATGCAGGTTAGCAGCGTTTATATAGGAAACCACAATCATCAAAGCCTTTAATCATCATTTGTTCTATTATGATTGTATATTTGTATTTACTCTGTGGATTGTGTTTGGGATTCTGTACAAAAGCACATTTGATTATAAATCCTTACTAGCATTTGTAAGAATTGAAGCTGTTAGAATATGTGCATCTTTTGTAGTCCCCTTTAGCACTTTGAGATAAATGCTCTATTTTGATTAATTTATTTATTTTTTATTTTTTTACCCTTTTTTGCTGTATTAAGCTCTAAATTTAGATAATAACTTAGAGGGATATTGGGGCCAACATCTTTGTGTTGCAATTTGTAATATTTTGGAACTAAGATCTGATGCATGATTATAAATTACGCCTCTAAATATGTTGCATCATTCTCTCGGTCTCGGTTTCCAGAAAATAGAGTTCCCTGTTTGATTGCCAACATTTTGCAGCATATTGATTTGTCTAGTTTGATGAATAGGAGAATGAAATTGTTCTTTCATGCAATTTGTTTAGGTTTGTTATGTAGGCACAGACTTGATGCGTTATAAGGTTTCAAACAACATTTGTATGGATAAAATAGATCACATGCTATTTATCTCTGTATGCATCTAAACGACATATTCATTTGTTATTTCTTTTAGTAAATTATAAAAAGGAAATCATTAACATATGGTTCTAAGTGTTTATACTTTATACTCTTATCTTGTTTGTTACATTAACCAATATTACCTTTTTCTTATGATTTATCTTTATGTTAGGGATGCATCTAAGAACTCAAAGTTGGTTCAGTCGGAAGGGAATAGTCGATACTCTCTAAGAGCCATCAGAAAATCTGATCTTGTTGGACTATATTTCAACCGAGAAATGGAAGGGTATTGTAGATTTTGATGATCATCTTGATGATATAAGCAAGTTAGTGCTTTTGCCATGGAACACGTTATATTATGATTTTTTAATTGATAACACACAATCTATAATGATGAGAGCAAAATGCAATTAAACTAAAATTATTTATCAGCATTCAAATTGGTTTCTTTTTTTCTGCAGGAAAGACTGGGCGAGCTGTAGCAGTATGATGGCAAAGTAGAACTAAAGAAGGATGACATAGTGGAAAGATCACTAATGAGAGAACTTTTGCGTGGTCTAGAATTCAGAATAAATTCCCGTTGCAAGTATAGCTTCTAAACCAACAAAAGTCCTTTCATACAAACGTTTTGGTTGTCACAAGTAACAAACCCCTAAATAAATTGATAACCGAAGTATTTAAACCTCGGGTCATTTTCTCAAGGAATTGCAGGGAGGTATGTTCTTATTATTGGTTATGAGTTTGTAATTTGGGGGTTTTGAGAATGAGGAACAAATAAAATAAATGACAACTAAAATAAATAAATGACTGTAAAATAAACTTTGGCAAGGTGTGAGAAATTGGAAGGCCTATCCTAGTTATCCTTATCAATGATGACGAAAATTGAATCTTGACTCCACTTACTTAACCTCTGCTGTTGCAAAGGAAGGTCAAGTGGCTAATTAGTTTGATCTTCAAATCCTAGTTAATTCCTAGGAAAAGATTGGGATTATAGAAGTTCAAGCTAATTAGTAAAGATAGCGGTTATCGATCACATTGAGTTTGATAACTCAAGAGTTACTGATTTCCTAACCAAAGCCAAGAATGTGGAAAGCTGAATTGAAATCATAAATCTGAAAACATCTTAATAATGTATAATCCTAACATGAAAAGTTCATAAGCTAATTGGGCAACATAAATCAAATATCAATAAAAGCATTAAAGTATCTGAAAATAAGAGATAAATATAAAGTAAAGGAAATATTGAACCTGATGAAGAGTTGAAATAAATCCTAATTTCTAAAAATACTAATTTCGAAATCCTAAGAGAGAGGAGGGAGCCTCTCTCTCTAAAAACTACATCTAAACTACAAATTATGAATTATGAAAAGCATCCTCATGAATGGATGCATTCTCCCACTTTATAGCCTCTAATCTATATTTTCTGGGTCGAAAACTGGGTCAAAAATAGCCCAGAAATTGCCCCCTGCATATTCTGGTACGTTCAGGTCGCGGGCAAGTGACGCGGAGGCGTCGCCCACGCAGCCGCGCGGATTGAAGTTTGTAGATACGACGCGTCCGCCTGGATCACGCGTTCGCGTCATCTAGTGTCAGGGAAACTATGGCATATTATATATCAAATCGAAGCCCCGGACGTTAGCTTTCCAACGAAACTGGAACCACGTCGTTTGGACCTCTGTAGCTAAAGTTAGAGCCGTTTGAGTGTGAAGAGGTCAGGCTGGACAGCTTAGCAGTTTCTCCAACTTCTTGTATTCCTTCCATTTTTGCATGCTTCCTTTCCATCCTCCAAGCCATTCCTGCCCTATAATATCTGAAAACACTTAACACACATATCAAGGCATCTAATGGTAATAAGAGACGATTAATAATAAGAAAATATAAGATCAAAGAAGCATGTTTTCAATCATAGCACAAAATCAGGAAGGAAAATGTAAAACATGCGAATTGTATGAATAAGTGAGTAAAGAGTTGAT
Organism: Arachis duranensis; assembly: GCF_000817695.3. Lineage (NCBI taxonomy): Eukaryota > Viridiplantae > Streptophyta > Magnoliopsida > Fabales > Fabaceae > Arachis > Arachis duranensis. The sequence continues at coordinate 54,215,058 of NC_029772.3, read as the reverse complement.
AAAAACCACTCAATTGAGCATACGATAAACCATAAAATAGTGGTTTATCAACCTCCCCACACTTAAACAATAGCATGTCCTCATGCTAAGCTCAAGAGAAACTATAATGAGATGAAGAGGAATGATAGAATATATGAGATGCAACCTATGAATGCAACTAAATGCAAAATCTTTCTACCTACTTGGTTAAAAATAAATAAGTTCTCCAAGACAAACATAAATCAGATTTCACTAATTCAAATCATACAGTGAAAAAAAGTAAACTTGTAAGAAGATCGCTCATGAAAGCAGGGAATATAGAATCAAGCATTGAACCCTCACTGGTAGTGTATATGTGCTCAAATCTCTTAAGTGTCTAGGGTCAATCTCTCTACTCTTCTCTAATCATGTTTTCTAAAACTTTGTTCTTCATCTAACCAATCAACAAATATTTAGTATACTAATGCAAACATCATGAGGTCTTTTCAAGGTTGTAATGGGGCTGAGGTAAAGGTAGGGATATATATATAAGGCTAAGTGAGCTAATTAAGTGAATCCTTGATTAGTCTAAGATCTCACCTAACATACATACTTTGTCAAGCAAAGCTTCTTTACCTATTCTCCCATATTTTTCCCACTTTTGATGTTACATGCTCATGCATTAGTTTTAATTTTGTCCCATGTGCATTGCTTTATTTTGCATTTGGGGAATTCTTTTGTATCCTCTTTATTCAAATACTGAATTATATATTTTTTTAATGCACATGGTAATTCAATTATTTTGATTTCACATGGGCATGCTTCCCAAAAATTTTATTTTGAATTATTTCATTCTTTTCAACTTCCCACCCATTGTTTCTATCATCCATGTTCCCAATAGGTTTCCCACACTTAAACAATTACACAATTTTTATCTTAAGCTAACCAAGGATTCAACTTGGGATTTTAAATTTGTTTTTCTGCTTAAGACTAGTGTTGTGGTTTATAGAATAAGAGGGAATTAAAGGCTCAAGGGGGCTAACAAGGGTGATGTAAAAGGTAGGCTAATTTTGGGATAAATGAACTAGAATCAAACAATGGCCTCAATCATATGCAAGCATGTAAATATATTAAATATTGGACATATAGAATTGAACAAAGCAAAGATTGCAATTATAGAGAAGAAAACACACAAGAATAAAAATTTATAGTTAAATATTGTAACCATGTAAATAAGCTCAAAATCTCACAGGTTGTGTGTTCTTTGGCTCAAAAACCTTGTTCCAAATACAACTTCAAACAAATTTAACACAAAAATTTTCAATTTAAATTAGTGAAATTTTTCAAAAATAGGATCTTAAAAAGAAACTTATTATTTTAACCAAGCAGTAGCTAAATGCATAAAATTAAATAAACATGCAATTAAACATGCAAATGCAATAATGGACAAACAAAGAAAATAAAACAATGGTGTTGAAAAGAAGAAAATAGCTAACCCATGGAGATCGGTATCGACCTCCCCACACTTAAAGATTGCACTGTCCTCGGTGCATGCTAAGATATATAAGTGGACGGGTTGCTTCAACTGGGGCTCTTTTTGTTCCATTCCTTGCCGGTGATTTGGGAGTAGCTTTCTCTTTACCCTTCTTGGTGGCCATCCTGAAAAGGGAAAAAGAAAGTAACTTTTAGAGCCTAAGGGTTAGAGCAAGGAAGAGAGCAGGAAAGGTGGTAATCAATGCACAATAAAGAAGAATGACGTTAACACACGCTCATGAGTACATGTGAAAAGTCATCAATGGAAAATAGCTAGTGCATATGATAACAAGTGAATGCAAGGTGTTTATTGGCATGCTGGCAAAGGCATGAGTAGCATAGATCAAGCATTCAATGTCCAAGTTAGATTACCAAGTCTTTCAAACTAACAACATGTTTGTAATAACAATTATATTTAATTAATAAAATATAAAAAGGGTTTTGTGAAAAGCAAGCATTTATAGTAGTAGATTAAAAGAAATCTTAAAAATAGTGCACAATGCCATACGGGCGTTTTGACAAACACATAGCATGCATGGTAAATAAGCTATTTGAAAGTATTAAATTGAACATGCAAGCAACTCTTTAAAAAGTAATATATAATTGTCAAATAATCCACAAAAATATAGAAAAAAACAATGACCCAAATAAAATTCCAACACCAATGAAAATAATGCAATGAATGAAAGTATGCAATTAAGTAAAAGAAAATGAAAGATAAGAAGAATGAGAAGGGAAAGAAGGGAAGAAGAAGTAAGTAAGAAAGGAGGGAGGAAAAATTAGGATTGGGGAAGAAAAGATAAAATATTTTGGCATATTAGGTTAAGGTGTGCGACGCTGGCGACGCAGTCGCGTGGGTGACGCGGCCGCGTGGTGCGCAATAAGGTCAGGCGACGCGGACACGTGGGTCATGCGATCGCGTCACTTGATTTGTGCTAGTGGCGCGAGTGCAGCCTCGCATTTGCACAACTCTCTGTTTGAATTGCATTTTGCCAAAAATCTGGGTGACGCGGTCGCGTGGGTGACGCGATCGCATGGATGGCCATTTTTGAAAGACGACGCGGCCGCGTGGGGCACGCGTTCGCGTGGGAGGGCTTGGGCTGCTAGCACGAGTCCAGCCCAATTCCAGCACAACTTTCGGCCATGCACCTTTTTGACGTTGATTTTCATGGCACGCGGCTGCGTGGGTGACGCGGTCGCGTGGGAGGTCAAAGTTCCACATGACGCGGTCGCGTGAGCGACGCGGTCGCGTGGGGTCAAATTATGCTAAAGGCGCACCTCTAGCCACGGTCTCGCATGACTCTCTGTTCAACTCTTTTCTACCCAACGCACTAGTGACGCGGACGCGTCAGCGACGCTGCCGCGTCGCGTGTGGGTTTCCCCTTTTTTTATGCAATATGCAGAATGCAATGCTTAATATGAATGCTATGCATGATTCCAGGTTCAATAAAATTTCAAAAACAAACAAAACATACTAGAATTAAAACTGAAAAGGGACGATCATACCATGGTGGGTTGTCTCCCACCTAGCACTTTTAGTTAAAGTCCTTAAGTTGGACATTTGGTGAGCTCCTTGTCATAGTGGCTTATGCTTGTATTAATCTAGGAATCTCCACCAATGTTTGCAATTCCAATATCCTCTGGGATCCCAAATCTTGTTTCTACACCCGTCTTCAAGTTGATTATCATGATTCCATCCGGGTGGTTCAGCTTTAGAATTCTCACTGAAGCGTCCAAACAACTTCCTAGACCCATTCAATTGAGCTCTATACCAACCTTTGCGTTTAAATTTTGAGGTTCCAACCATAATGAACCTTATAGGACAATTCTTACCACTGACCATATTCCTCTTACTCTTAATGCCACAAAGAGCTCTAAGTAGACCATCCGTCTCCAGTAGCCCATATTCAAGTGGGGTTAGAAAGCTAAGGGATATGAATTTTACCCACTTGAATGTTGTGAAGGATGATGGCAACTTAGGGGGAGGGGTCTCCGATAACTTTGGCAAGGTGATTTCAAGCTCCACTCCCTTGTGCTCTTTGACAACTTCCACCTCTTTGCAAACTTCTTTGATTTCAACCTCTTCCTCTTGGTAGCTTTCTTCTAATTCAAACTCTTCTTCATTGTGCACCAAGGGCATGGGAGGTTGTGCCTCGTCTTCTTGAATCTCCATCTCTTGATTAACCTCTTCCAAGTCTTCTATTATGATATGCCTTGGAGGTTGTACACCCTCCTCAACATCAATTTCAAATACCTTGGAAGGAGGCTTTATGACTTGAATTTCCCCTGGAGGTTCTGCATCTCCTAAGTCTTTAACCACTTCTTCCTCTTTAATAATTCCAGCTTCCTCCACTTGTTCCAGTACAAATTCATGCTCCTTACTGTCCACCGGAGTTTCTAATGTCTCTTTCATGCTACGTTATTCATTAGATTGTCCACATGATGAGAGAACTTTTGTGTGATCTAGAATTCAGAATAAATTCCCGTTGCAAGTATAGCTTCTAAACCAACAAAAGTCCTTTCATACAAATATTTTGGTTGTCACAAGTAACAAACCCCTAAATAAACTGATAACCGAAGTATTTAAACATCGGGTCATCTTCTCAAGGAATTGCAGGGAGGTATGTTCTTATTATTGGTTAGGAGTTTGTAAGTTGGGGGTTTTGAGAATAAGGAACAAATAAAATAAATAACAACTAAAATAAATAAATGACTGTAAAATAAACTCTTGGCAAGGTGTGAGAAATTGGAAGGCCTATCCTAGTTATCCTTATCAATGATGACGAAAATTGAATCTTGACTCCACTTAGTTAACCTCTGCTATTGCAAAGGAAGGTCAAGTGGCTAATTAGTTTGATCTTCAAATCCTAGTTAATTCCTAGGAAAAGATTAGGATTATAGAAGTTCAAGCTAATTAGTAAAGATAGCGGTTATCGATCACATTGAGTTTGATAACTCAAGAGTTACTGATTTCCTAACCAAAGCCAAGAATGTGGAAAGCTGAATTGAAATCATAAATCTGAAAACATCTCAATAATGTATAATCCTAACATGAAAAGTTTATAAGCCAATTGGGCAACATAAATCAAATATCAATAAAAGCATTAAAGTATCTGAAAATAAGAGCTAAATATAAAGTAATGGAAATATTGAACCTGATGAAGAGTTGAAATAAATCCTAATTTCTAAAAATCCTAATTTCTAAATCCTAAGAGAGAGGAGAGAGCCTCTCTCTCTAAAAACTACATCTAAACTACAAATTATGAATTATGAAAAGCATCCTCATGAATGGATGCATTCCCCCACTTTATAGCCTCTAATCTGTGTTTTCTGGGTCGAAAACTGGGTCAAAAATAGCCCAGAAATCGCCCCCTGCATATTCTGGTACGTTCAGGTCGCGGGAAAGTGACGCGGAGGTGTCGCCCACGCGGCCGCGCGGATTGAAGTTTGCAGATGCGACGCGTTCGCATTACCTAGCGTCAAGGCAACTATGGCATATTATATATCAAATCGAAGCCCCAGACGTTAGCTTTCCAACGCAACTGGAACCGCGTCATTTAGACCTCTGTAGCTAAAGTTATAGCCGTTTGAGTGTGAAGAGGTCAGGCTGGACAGCTTAGCAGTTTCTCCAACTTCTTGTATTCCTTCCATTTTTGCATGCTTCCTTTCCATCCTCCAAGCCATTCCTGCCCTATAATATCTGAAAACACTTAACACATATATCAAGGCATCTAATGGTAATAAGAGAGGATTAATAATAAGCAAATATAAGATCAAAGAAGCATGTTTTCAATCATAGCACAAAATCAGGAAGGAAAATGTAAAACATGCGAATTGTATGAATAAGTGAGTAAAGAGTTGATAAAAACCACTCAATTGAGCATAAGATAAACCATAAAATAGTGCTTTATCAATCACCAATCAAGAATTTATAGAGAAATCAGCGTTGCAAGTATAGTATCTAAACCAATGAAAATTTCGCGTATCAATTTAAAAGAGTTGTCACAAAATTTAGAAATAAAATACTGGGAGTATGAATCCCAGGTCGTCTCCCAACGAGTTGCAGAGAGAGTGCTAATTTATTAATTAGGGGTTTTCAAGAGAGTTGAGTTGAATAATGAGTGGTACACGAAATCGTGATACACAACTTCGTGCAGCTGACCAGCAAGTGCACTGGGTCGTCCAAGTAATACCTTACGTGAGTAAGGGTCGATCCCACGAGATTATCGGCTTGAAGCGAGCTATGGTCATCTTGTAAATCTCAGTCAGGCGGATTCAAATGATTATGGGGTGTTGATAATTAAAAAAATGAACTAGAACATAAAATAGGATAGAAATACTTATGCAATTCATTGGTGGGAATTTCAGATAAGCGTATGAAGATGCTTTGTTCCCTCTGAGCCTCTACTTTCCGATTGCCTTCATCCAATCATTCTTACTCCTTTCCATGGCAAGCTGTATGTAGGTGGATCACCGTTGTCACTGGCTACCATCCATCTTCTCAGTGAAAATGGTCCTCTACGGTTTCCCGCATGGCTAATTATCTGTCGATTCTCGATCATGTCGGAATAAGATCCATTGATCCTTTTGCTCACTGTCACTGCGCCCAACACTTGCGAGTTTGAAGCTCATCACAGTCATCCCATCCCAGATCCTACTCGGAATACCACAGATAAGGTTTAGACTTTTCGGATCTCAAGAATGTTGCCCATGTGATTCTAGCAAATACATACTCAAGAGATACATACTCAAGCTCTCGCAGATAGAACATAGGTGGTTGTTAGGCACGCGTTCATAAGGGAAGGATGATGATGAGTGTCACAGATCATCACATCCACCAGGTTGAAGTATGAGTGAATATCTTAGAACAAGAATAAGCTTGAATTGAATAGAAAAAACAGTAGTAATTGCATTGATTCATGAGGAACAGCAGAGCTCCACACCTTAATCTATGGTGTGTAGAAACTCCACCGTTGAAAATACATAAGAACATGGTCTAGGTATGGTCGAGTGGCCATGCCTCCCAAATAACATGAAACAATAGAAAGGGTTCAACAACCTGATCCCAAGATCAAAGATGATCAAAAGAATGAAAATACAATAGTAAAAGGTCCTATTTATAGAGAACTAGTAACCTAGGGTTTACAGAAATAAGTAAATAATGCAGAAATCCACTTCTGGGGCCCACTTGGTGTGTGCTTGGGCTCAGCATTGGAGCTTTCTCGTGCATAGGCTTTTCTTGGAGTTAAACGCCAGCTTTGGTGCCAGTTTGGGCGTTTAACTCCAATTCTGGTGCCAGTTTGGGCGTTTTACGCCAAAATTTTTATGCTGACTTGAAACGCCAGTTTGGGCCATCAAATCTATAGCAAAGTATGAACTATTATACATTTCTGGAAAGCCCAAGATGTCTACTTTCCAACGTAATTAAAAGCGAGCCAATTGGGAATCTGTAGTGCCAGAAATTTTTTTTCGAGTGCAGGGAGGTCAGAATCAAATAGCATTTGTAGTCCTTTTTCAGCCTCTGAATCAGATTTTTGCCCAGGTCCCTCAATTTTAGCCAGAAAATACCTGAAATTACAGAAAAACACACAAACTCATAGTAAAGTCTAGAAATGTGAATTTTGATAAAAACTAATAAAAATATACTAAAAACTAACTAAATCATACTAAAAACTACCTAAAAATAATGCTGAAAGCGTATAAATTATCCGCTAATCACAACACCAAACTTAAATTGTTGTTTGTCCCCAAGCAAGTGAAAACAAAATAGGATAAAAAGAAGAGAATATACAATGAATTCCACAATATAACTGAAACTTAGTCCCGATTAGATGAGCAGGGCTAGTAGCTTTTTGCTTCTGAACAGTTTTGGCATCTCACTTTATCCTTTGAAATTCAGAATGATTGGCATCTATAGGAACTCAGAATTTTAGATAGTGTTATTGATTCTCCTAGTTCAGTACATTGATTCTTGAACACAGCTACTTTATGAGTCTTGGTCATGACCCTAAGCACTTTGTTTTCCAGTATTACCACCGGATACATAAATGCCACAGACACATAACTGGGTGAACTTTTTCAGATTGTGACTCAGCTTTGCTAAAGTCCCCAGTTATAGGTGTCTAGAGTTCTTAAGCACACTCTTTTGCTTCGGACCACGACTTTAACCACTTAGTCTCAAGCTATTCACTTGGACTTTCATGACACAAGCACATGGTTAGGGACAGCTTGATTTAGCCGCTTAGGCTAAGATTTTACTCCTTTGGGCCCTCCTATCCATTAATGCTCCAAGCCCTGGATCATCTTTTACCCTTGCCTTTTGGTTTAAAGGGATGCTGGCTTTTTCTGCTTGCTTTTTCTTTTTCTTTCTTTTTCTTTTTCGCCTCTTTTTTTTCGCTACCTTTTTTTTTCTCCTTCACTGCTTTTTCTTGCTTCATGAATCAATTTCATAATTTTTCAGATTATCAATAACATTTCTCTTTGTTCATCATTCTTTCAAGAGCTAACAATTTTAACATTCATAATCTTCACTATAAAAAATATGCATTGTTCAAGCATTCATTTCAGAAAATAAAAAGTATTGTCACCACATCAAAATAATTAAACTAATTTCAAGATAAAATTTGAAATTCATGTACTTCTTGTTCTTTTGTAATTAGGAACATTTTTCATTTAAGAGAGGTGAAGGATTCATCGAATTATTTATAGCTTTAAGACATAGACTCTAGACACTAATGATCATGTAATGAAGACACAAACATGGATAACACATAAAGCATAAAAAATCGAAAAATAGAAAAATAAGATCAAGAAAATTAAAGAACGGGTCCACTTTAGTGATGGCAGCTAGTTCTCCTTCTTGAATATCTTATGGAGTGCTTGAGCTCCTCAATGTATCTTCCTTGCCTTTGTTGCTCTTCCCTCATGGCTATTTGATCCTCTCTAATTTCATGGAGAATAATGGAGTGCTCTTAGTGCTCTATCCTTAGTTGCTCTATATTGGAACTCAAATCTCCCAAAGAGGTGTTGAGTTGATCCCAATAGTTGTGTGGAGGAAAATGCATCCCTTGAGGCATCTCAGGGATTTCTTGATGAGGGACTTCCTCATGCTCTTGTTGAGGTCCATGAGTGGGCTCTCTTGTTTGCTCCATCCTCTTTTTAGTGATGGGCTTGTCCTGTTCAATGAGGATGTCTTCCTCTATGACAATTCTAGCTAAATTGCATAGGTAACGTCATGATGGACCTTTGAGATGAATCTCTCCATCTCCCATGACTCAGAGGTGGAAGCTTTTGCCTTCCCTTTCCTCTTTCTAGAGGTTTTTCTGGCCTTAGGTGCCATAAATGGTTATGGAAAAAACAAAAAGCAACACTTTTACCACACCAAACTTAAAAGGTTTGCTCGTCCTCGAACAAAGGATGAAAGAAATGGACGAGAAGGAGGGTGAAGTAGGGTTCGGCCAAGGGGTGATGAGGGGTTTATATAGGAGTGGAAGAGAGGGGTGTCCGTGTGTGAGGGTTGGGTTGGGAGGTAAAGGATGTGAATTTGAATGTTGAGGTAGGTGGGGTTTTTGGGGAAGAGTGGATGGAGGTGATTGGTGAAGGGTATTTGGGGAAGGGTGTTATTGGAATGTATGAAGAAGAAAGAGAGTGAGTTGAGGTAGGTGGGGATCCTATGGGGTCCACAGATCCTGAGGTGTCAAGAATTTCTCATCCCTGCACCACTCTGGCATGTAAACGCCCTCTGAGTGCCAATCCTGACGTTAAACGCCAGGTTGCTGCCTATTTCTGGCGTTTAACGCCAGCTTTTCTTCCCTTTCTGGCGTTGAACGCCAACTTTGCTTTCCTTTCTGGTGTTTAACATCAGTCTGCTGGCGTTAAACGCCCAGAATGGTGCCAGACTAGGCGTTTAACACCCATTCTGCTACCCTTACTGGCGTTTAAATGCTAGTAAGCTCCTCCTCCAGGGTGTGCTATTTTTAATGCTATTTTTTAGTTTTGCTTTGATTTTTGTAGTTATTTTTGTGACTCCACATGATCATCAACCTAATGAAAATATAAGATAACAATGGAAAATGGTAATTTACATAGATAAATAAAGATTGGGTTGCCTCCCAATAAGCGCTTCTTTAATGTCAATAGCTTGACATTGAGCTCTCATGGAGCTTCACAAATTCTCAGAGCATGGTTGGGGCCTCCCAACACCAAACTTAGAGTTTAAATGTGGGGGCTTTGTTTGACTCTGTATTGAGAGAAGCTTTTCATGCTTCTTCTCCATGTGTACAGAAGGAGATCCTTGAGCTTAAACACAAGGTTGTCCTCATTCACTTAAAGGACCAACTCTCCTATGTCAACATCAATCACAGCTTTTTCTGTGGCTAGGAAGGGTCTACCAAGGATGATGGATTCATCCTTATTCTTCTCAGTGTCCAGGATTATGAAGTCAGCAGGGATGTAAAGGCCTTCAACCTTCACTAAGACATCCTCTACAACTCCATAAGCCTGTTTCCTTGAATTGTCTGCCATATTCAGTGAGATTCTTGCAGCTTGTACCTCAAAGATCCCTAGTTTCTTCATTACAGAGAGTGGCATGAGGTTTACACTTGACCCCAGGTCACACAGAGCCTTCTCAAAGGTCATGGTGCCAATGGTGCAAGGTATTAAGAACCTTCTAGGGTCCGGTTTCTTTTGAGGTATCTTTAGCTGAGCCAATGTACTTAGTTCTTTTATGAGCAATAGAGGTTCATCCTCCCAAGTCTCATTACCAAATAATTTGGAATTCAGCTTCATGATTGCTCTTAGATACTGAGCAACTTGCTCTTCAGTAATATCTTCATCCTCTTCAGAGAAAGGATACTCATCAGAGCTCATGAATGGCAGAAGTAGGTTTAATGGAATCTCTATGGTCTCTATATGAGCCTCAGATTCCCTCGGTTCCTCAGAGGGGAACTCCCTAGTGGTCAGCAGACGTCCCATGAGGTCTTCCTCACTGGGAATCACTGCCTTTCCCTCCTCCACAGATTCGGCCATGTTGGACGTGGTTATGGCCTTGCACTCTCTCTTGGGATTTTCTTCTGTATTGCTTGGGAGAGTGCCAGGAGGAGTTTCAGTAACTCTCTTACTCAGCTGACACACTTGTGCCTCCAAATTTCTAGTGGAGGATCTTGTTTCATTCATGAAACTTAGTGTGGTCTTAGATTGATCAGAGACTATGGTTGCTAAGCCAGAACGATGCTGCTCAGAGTTCTCTGTCTGTTGCTGAGAAGATGATGGGAAAGGTTTGCCATTGCCAAACCTGTTTTTCCTACCATTATTGTTGTTGAAGCCTTGTTGAGGCTTCTGTTGATCCTTTCATGAGAAATTTGGGTGATTTCTCCATAAAGAATTGTAGGTGTTTTCATAGGGTTCTCCCATGCAATTCACCTCTTCCATTGCAGGATTCTCAGGGTCATAAGCTTCTACTTCAGAGGAGGCTTCTTTAGCACTGCCAGATGCAGCTTGCAATCCAGTTAGATTCTGAGAAATTATATTGACTTGTTGAGTCAATAATTTGTTCTGAGCCAATATGGCATTCAGAGTATCAATCTCAAAAACTCCTTTTTTCTGTGTTGTCCCATTGTTCACAGGATTTCTTTTAGAAGTGTACATGAACTGGTTATTTGTAACCATTTCAATGAGTTCCCAAGCTTCTGCAGGCGTTTTCTTCAGATGAATAGATCCACCTGCAGAATGATCCAATGACATCTTGGATAACTCAGACAGACCATCATATAATATACCTATGATGCTCCATTCTGAAAGAATGTCAGAAGGACACCTTCTGATCAATTGCTTGTATCTTTCCCAAGCTTCATAGAGGGATTCACCTTCCTTCTGTTTAAAGGTTTGAACTTCCACTCTAAGCTTACTCATCTTTTGAGGTGGAAAAAATTTAGCTAAGAAAGCATTGACCAGCTTTTCCCAAGAGTTCAGGCTATCTCTAGGTTGTGAGTTTAACCATATGCTAGCTCTGTGTCTTACAGCAAAAGGGAAAAGCATGAGTCTGTAGACCTCGGGATCAACTCCATTGGTCTTAACAGTGTCACAGATTTGCAAAAATTCAGCCAAAAACTGATGAGGATCTTCCAATGGAAGTCCATGAAACTTGCAATTCTGTTGCATCAGAGAAACTAATTGAGGCTTAAGCTCAAAGTTGTTTGCTCCAATGGCAAGAATAGAGATGCTTCTCCCATAGAAGTCGGGAGTTGGTGTAGTAAAGTCACCAAGCACCTTCCTTGCATTGTTGGCATTGTTGTTATTTTCGGCTGCCATGTCTTCTTCTTTTTCAAAAATTTCTGTCAGGTCCTCTCTAGAGAGTTGTGCTTTAGCTTCTCTTAGCTTCCCCTTTAAATTCCTGTCAGGTTCAGGATCAGCTTCAACAAGAATGCCTTTATCTTTGTTCCTACTCATATGAAAGAGAAGAAAACAAAGAAAGTATGAAATTCTCTATGTTACAGTATAGAGATTCCTTGATGTGTCAGAGGAAAAGAAGAATAGAAGGATGAGGTAGATAAAGAAGAATTTGAACCTATAGAGAGAGAGGGGTCCAAATTATTAAGAGATGAGGAGTGTTATTGATTAAATAGAAAGAGATGAGAGAAGGAGTTTTCGAAAATTAAAAAGGATTTTTGAAAAAGTGGTTAGTGATTTTCAAAAAAGATACGAAATAGTGATTAGTTGAAAAAGATTTGAAAATCAATTTTTGAAAAGATGAGAAGTTAGAAAAGATTTCTGAAATCAAAATTTGAAAAAGATATGATTTGAAAAAGATTTGATTGAAAAAGATATGTTTGAAAAGATATGATTGAAAAATAAATCTGATTTAAAAAAAAAGATATGATTGAAAAGATATGGTTGAAAAAGATTTGATTTTTAAAATTGATGACTTCACTAACAAGAATTGAAATATATGATTCTAAAATTCAAATATTGAACCTTTCTTAACAAGAAAGTAACAAACTTGAAATTTTTGAATCACAACATTAATTGTTAGCAAGGATTTTTTTTTAAAAAAAATTAAAAGAAAAATGAAAAAGATTTGATTTTGAAAAAGATATGATTGATATGAGAAGATATGAAAAAGATAAGATTTTGAAAATCAGTTTTAAAACTTGAAAAATTGAAAAAGATATGATTTGAAAACAAAATTTCCTCCTTGGTGCTATCCTGGCGTTAAACGCCCAGAATGGTATCCATTCTGGCATTTAACGCCCACTTGTCTACCTTTTTGGGCGTTAAACGCGTTTAAACAGCAGAATTCCTTCTTCACTGGCCATTTTGAACACCAAACTTTTTCTCTGTGATTCCTCTGTTGTATGCTTTGAATCTTCAATTCTCTGTATTATTGACTTGAAAAGACATAATTTTGAATTTTTTTTGAATTTTTAATGATGAGAGAGAAAAACAACAAAATGAAACTAATCATGAAAAACTAAGATCAAATAGACAATGCATGCAAGAACACCTTGAATGTCAAAATGAACATCAAGGACATATTTTTGAAAAAATTTTAAGAAAAGAAAGACATGCAAGATATAAGACCCAGAACCTTTGAAAAGTCTTATTATGATCAAGTCTCAAATCATATTGTTATTTATAGCCTTAATTTCAGAAATTATTTTATCAAAGATAATTAAGGCAAGTTTGATTTACTGAATTTGAGATGAGTTATGATTATTATCCAATTTTATAATTATTGGATTATTTTCTATATTTGAATTATAAAGTTGATAGTTATGAAATAATAAGGATTTTGTATGATTTGGATTAGATAAGTAATATTTTAAATATCAATACTGCTATTTTGGAAAATAAAGAAATTAAGTATATTATTTCTAATTATTTGATTTGGGCATTTTATTAAAAGTAATTTGTAAAAATGGATGATCAAATAGTATTTTCTATGTACAAATAGTATTGGATTTAATTTGGGTTTCAATTACTATATTATTCCCAATTTTATGTGAAATTACTATATTGCCCCTAAACCTAATTTTGAAAATGAAAAACCCTAACCCAATACCCGTTTCCCCTCTCTGAACCCAGCAGCACCAACCCACTCTCCCCCCTTTCCCAATCATGCGCAGCCACAGCGTATACACAGCTTCCCTCACTATGGAAGAAAGAAACAGAAGAAGGGAGGTAGGGGAGGCCTTGCCACCGTCGATCCACCACCTTGGAGCTCGCCGTCGAGCTGCTTTGCGGCGCTGTCCATGGAGTCACTAGCTTGCGTTACCGCTGATCATCATCGAGCCACCGTCAGAAGCCGAACCACGAAGGAGAATGACGCAAGGCAGGGGCCGACGAGAAAGAGGAAGGGCACGCGTGTAGGAGCTCAGCTGCGGGGAGAGGAGATGCGCGTCTGAAACCTCGCCGCCGTTGGATCACGCAGAGAGAGATGCGAAGGAGGAGACCAATCGTGCATCTAGCTACGTCCTCACCGCTGCGGTAGGGATCGTCACCGTCAAGCATGGTGGGTGGCAGAGAGACAGAGCTCGTGTCTGAGACTGGAGAGGAGGTGCGGTTTCGTCGCTGCTGGGGAAGAAGAAGACGCGAGCTGGAGGTCCGGTCGCCGTGGTGCTATGGGGCAGAGTGAACCGCGCCACATTGTTGGGGTTCTCACCGTCGCCGGAAAAGAATTCAGGCCGCTGCAGGTGTCGCGGTTGGAGGAGGAAGTTGCGCCCCTGTGTTCTGACCGCCGGGAGTGGTTCTGTGACTTTCGGGAGCACCGCCGGAGCTTCTGGCTACTTCTGCCGTCGCTGGAAAAGTATGCCGGTAAGAATTTTAATTTGCGGTTTCTGCCTATTTGGATTTCGAGGTGTTAATGCTGCGTGGTTTTTTATAGTTGATCCACCGGAGCTTCTGGCCGCCGCCGGAGCTACTGTTGGGCCAGTTCGAAATCGCAGCTGCTACGTTAGTGTCTCGTACGTGTATTAAAGCCTATACGTTATTAATGTTCCTAGAGTTTAGTAACTGAGGTTGCTTGTTGTAAATTAGAGCTGATTATGCTGCTGCGAATATGTGTGGGGCTATGCTTTGAAGCTGCCTTTGATTTCGGGTTGAGGCGGAAAGGACTCGGTGAGGCATTTGGGTTATGGAATTGCGTTTTGAGGTAGGGGCACTTTCCGAAAACCATATTTTATATATTGGAATTATTACATATGGATACTGATGTGAGATGGTGTATTTGGTGATTGTATAAGCCTTATGTGATATTGATTGTCTCGAATGATTGTGGATGTCTGTTTGGCTGAATTGTTGTTCGGCTTTGTGAAATGTAATGTGTTGTAGTTGATTCTTTAAAGATTCGAAATCTGAGTTTAATCCATTGATGATTGATTTGATTTGAGTTAATTATTTTGATGATTTGAAAAGTCAAATGCACTTTTGAATTCAGCCTTCTTTACTTTAATTGATTTGGTTTTGATAAATGATTTGTTACTGAACCGATTCTTTAAAGATTTGGAAATGAGTTAAATCGGTTGATATTGAGTTGATTTTGAAATGGCTTCCTAAAGATATGCCACTGAGGTGACTGTTGGATTTAGCTTGCTTTTGAATTGATTTCTGGATTTGAGCTGTTGAAAAGGAATGAGAAACGGTTTAGTTGGGACCCGAACCGGGTGGCAAAAGTCCAAGTTTTAGGCGAGGTGCTGCCGAAATTTCTACAAAATCCTAGTCTTGTTTGTAAAGTTATTTAAAAAGGGGTTGAATTTGAGAAATTGTATTATTTGATTTATTAAGAAAATATTTATGTTTTCAAGCTTAATTTATTTAATGAACTTTATGCGTTGAGTTCGGCTTATTTAGAAATGAACTATTTGTACAGTTTGAATCATTGTAGGAAAGAATGATGCTCTAATATTGATTTCAATATAAAATGGAATTTTAGTGATTTTAAAGGAATTTAGACTTTTGATTGAGTAATCAAGTGTGAGCCATTTTAGAAGAGTTAAAAAATGGGTTCCAAAAAGAAACCTGAAAGTGGTTTGATTCAAATGAACCGGTTCCGTTTCAAATGAGTTGATTTTTAGACCGGGTTGGAACTTGTAATTTTGTATGGTCGATTTCATAATAAATTCAATTTTATTTACTTGAACCGAGAATCTATGATTTTAAGAGTTTGAATGAAATTTAAGGAATTGATATAAGTTGACCTTCCCTAAAGACTTGGGACTCTGCCGAGAAACTTTTGTTATAAAAACCCATTGTTGGATGGGTGATTGACGTTAGGATTTTTGCCAGTAAAGAATTTCATAAAAACAGTCGCGTTGTAGATATAGTCTCTAAACCGACAAAAATCCCTTCGTACAACCGTTTTGGGTGTCACAAGTAACAAACCCCTTTAAAATTGATAACCGAGTACTTAAACCTCGGGTCGTCTTCTCAAGGAATTACAGGGAGGTATGTTCTTATTATTGGCTATGAAAAAGGTAAAATTGGGGTTTTGGAAGTAAGGTGGGAATATATTATATGACAAATAAAATAAAATAATAATAGCTGTAAAATAAACCCTTGGCAAGGTCTAAGAACTGGAGGTCCTTTCCTAGTTATCCTATTCAATTGTGATGAGAATTGGATTTTTCTCCCACTTTGTTAACCTCTAACTATGAAGGTAAGTTAAGTGGATGAATTAATTCCAATTCTCAACTAACAATGAGTTTGATAACTCAAGAGTTACCAATTATTTAACCAAGGCCAAAAGGGGAAAAACTAAATCTACTAGAGTAACAATATCCTCAGATTAGGAATAATAAGAAAGAACACTCATAAACTAAAATACCTCAAATATCATTAAATAAGAAAATCATCATGAAAGTGGCATAGGCCAAATAGGCAACATAACTAATACAAGCAAGCATTCAAATGTCTGAAAATAAGAAATAAACATAAAGTAAAAGAACATTGAACCTGGGATTGAGAGTCACTCTTAAAACCAAGAGAAGTCCTAAATCCTAAATCCTAATCCTAAAGAGAGAGGAGAGAACCTCTCTCTCTAAAAACTACATCTAAAACATGGAAAGTGAATTATGAGTGAATAATTATGAATACATGCATTCCCCCGCTTTATAGCCTCTAATCTGTGTGTTCTGGGCTGAAAACTGGGTCAAAAGCAGCCCAGAAGTCACTTCCAGCGCTTTCTGGTCCGTACAGGTCGCCGAAAAGTGACGCGACCGCATGGCTCACACGGCCGTGCAGGTTGCGTTCCTGCCAGGTCACGCGTCCGCGTGACTCACGCGTTCGCGTCACCTGGCGTCAGGGCAGCTATAGCAAATTATATATCAAATCGAAGCGCCGGACGTTAGCTTTCCAACGCAACTAGAACCGCATCATTTGGAACTCTGTAGCTAAAGTTATAGCCGTTTGAGTACGAAGAGGTCAGGCTGGATAGCTTAGCAGTTTCTCTAACTTCTTGTATTCCTTCCACTTTTGCATGCTTCCTTTCCATCCTCTGAGCCATTCCTGCCCTGTAATCTCTGAAAACACTTAACACACATATCAAGACATCTAATGGTAATAAGAGAGGATTAATAATAAGCAAATATAAGATCAAAGAAGCATGTTTTCAATCAAAACACATAATTAGGAAGGAAATATAAAACCATGCAAATAGTATGAATAAGTGGGTAAAGAGTTAATAAAAACCACTCAATTGAGTACAAGATAAACCATAAAATAATGGTTTATCAACCTCCTGACACTTAAACAAAAGCATGTCCTCATGCTAAGCTCAAGAGAAACTATAAAGATGAAGAGGAATGATTGAATGTATGAGATGCAACCTATGAATGCAACTAAATGAAAAATGTTTCTACCTGCTTGGTTAAAAGCAAATAAATCCCCAAGAATAAATATGAACTGGATTTTACTAATTTAAATCATAGAAATGAAGTATAGATAGACTTGTAGAAGAAAATAGCTCATGAAAGCTGGGAACAAAGAATCGAGCATCGAACCCTCACTTAGTAGTGTATGTCACTCTAATCACTCAAGTGTTTTAGGTTCGATTCTCTCAATTCTCTACTAACCTTGCTTTCTAAGGCTTGCTCTTCATCTAATAATCAACATAAATATAATGCATAAATACACATATCAAGAGGTCTTTTAAGGGTTGTAATGGGGTTAGGGTCAAGGTAGGATTGTATTTGGCCAAGTGGACTAAAATCTGAATCCTTAATTAACTTAAACTTTCCCACCTAACTTAAACAATCCATGTAATCACAATACAACATCTAACCATCCATTAACCATGTTTTTCATATATTCATGTATTCTAATTTCAAGTATAGCTTATATGCATTGCTTTCACCGCTTACTTTGGGGCATTTTGTCCCCTTTCACTTATTTTGCTCTTTTTTAATTTTTTTCTTTTTTCTTTTATTTTTTTATATATTATTTTTATTTTTTTATTTCTTATTTTTTTTTGTTTTTCTCAATGCATATGATTAATTTATTGAATGCATGAACATGTCCTAAACATTTCTTTCACATTTTCAGAAAATTCTAACATACTCAACTCTCAAACCAGATGTTTCCAAACCCACTCTTCCCCACACTTAATTCATAAGCATTCTCACTAATCTAAGCTAACCAAGGATGTGCTAAAATAAAGAACAAAGGGGTACAATAGGCTCAACATTGGTTTGTAAGGGATAATGAAAGGAAATGCCATATGGGTATGTAAGATCAGCGAAACAAAGGCCTCAATCATGTAAGTGCATGCATACATCAAATAAATGGAAATATAGAATTAAGCAAGACAAAGATCACAGTTTTAGAGAGAACAACACACACCAAAAATAAAATTATTGGTTGGTAAAATACAACTAATCAAATAGGCTCAAAATCTCACTGGTTTTGTGTTCGAGCTCTAAACTATGTTCCAAAATAATATTTCTTCAAACAAGTTTAAGCAAAAATTTTATTCAAATTAGTGAAATACTTTTAAAAGGTTTCTTGAAGAAGAAACTATTACTTTAACCAAGTGGTAAAATATGCAAAAAAAAAATCAAACAAATATGCAATCAAACATGTAAATGCAACAGCTAACAAATTAAGAAAATAGAGTATTGGTGTTGAAAAGAGGGTAACTAACCCCTGGAAGTCGGTATCGACCTCCCCACACTTAAAGATTGCACCGTCCTCGGTGCATGCTGAGATGTGCAGGTGGACGGGCTGCTTCAACTGACGCTTTTCTCATCAAGGAGTGTGCGTGGGAACTTGTTTGTCTCTCCCATGTGATCGTCTTCCGGTTCTCTTCCTGGTGGCCATCCTGAAAGAAAAAGGGAAAAAAATTAACCCAAAAATAAAGATAGAAATTAAAAGATGGGTGTTAATGCCAGATAATAAGGGTCTCATTTACATGGAAGCTTCAACATGTACGTGAGAAAACAATAGAAGCCATGGCATGCCAGTAGTACAAAATGTACAACAATGGGGAAGAGAGTGTAAGACAATATAAATTCATGTCAATGCAAAATTAATACAAAAAAAACATAAAAGATTAACATTGACTTAAATAATATTGCTCAACAGTGTAAAACAAGTTACCAAAATAAATTCAAGAAAAGATGCAACAGCTGAACAAGAAAAGAGATTTTTTTTAACACAAAAAAAAATTCAGAAAAGAAAATAAAAATATGCACAAATTCAAAATGCAATGAATGATATATGCAAATAAATTAAAATAAAATAAAAAGAAAAATAAGAAGAATGAGAAGGAAAAGAAGGGAAGAAAGGAGGCAGGAGAAATTAGGATTGGGGAAGAAAAGATAAGATATTTGGCAAATTGGGATATGTTGTGCGGCGCAAGCGATGCGGCCGCGTGGGGCACGCGTTCGCGTGGATGCGCTTTAAGTATGGTCACACGGTCGCGTCGGTCACGCGGTCGCGTGACCCATGTTATACTTCTGGCGCGAGTGTAGCCTCGCGCCAGCACAACTCTCTGTTCAAATTAATTTATTTGCCAAAATTGGGGTGACGCGATCGCGTAGGTGACGCGATCGTGTGGATGGCCATTTTTGGAAAACTATGCGGCCGCGTGGGGCATGCGGTCGCATGGGAGGGCTTGGGCTTCTAGCACGAGTCCAGCCCAATTCTAGCATAACTTTCGGCCATGCACCTTTTTGACGTCGAAAATCAGGGCACGCGGTCGCGTGGGAGGCCATTATGCCCATGTGATGCGGACGCGTCAGCAACGCGGTCACGTGGGTCGATTTGTGCCATTGGCACGCCTCCAGCCATGCTCCAGTGTGACTCTCTGTTTATTTTTATTTTCTCCCCTCTCCTTGTGACGCGGACGCGTCGCTGATGCGGTCGCGTCGCGTGGCATCTTTTTTTTTTATGCAGTATGCAGAATGCAATGCTTAATGTGAATGCTATGCATGATTCCAGGTTCAATAAAATAAAATAAAACTCAAAAACAAATAAAACTGAATAAAATTAAAATTGCAAAAGGAACGATCATACCATGGTGGGTTGTCTCCCACCTAGCACTTTTAGTTAAAGTCCTTAAGTTGGACAATTGGTGAGCTTCATGTTATGGTGGTTTGTGCTTGTACTGATCCAGGAATCCCCACCAATGTTTGTACTTCCAGTAGCCTCCGGGGTCCCAAACTAGGCATGTAAAGCCCTTAAGAAGCTTCAAACAGATTCTTAGGCTCCCGGGGTGCTGATTGTTGGAATGAATTCCGGGGTCCCAAACCTTGCTTTTGTACCCGTCTTCAAGTTGATTATCATGATTCCATCCGGGTGGTTCAGTTTTAGAATTCTCACTGAAGTGTCAAACAACTTCCTAGACCCATTCAGTTGAGCCTTACACCAACCTTTGCATTTAAACTTTGAGTACACAACCATGTTGAACCTTGCTTGACAATTCTTATCACTGGCCATCTTCCTCTTACTCTTAATGCCGCAAAGAGCTCTAAGTTGACCATCCGTCTCTAGTAGCCCATATTCAAGTGGGATTAGAAAGCTATGGGATATGAATTTTACCCACTTGAATGTTGTGAAGGATGATGGCAACTTAGGGGGAGGGGTTTCCAACAACTTTTGCAAGGTAATTTCAAGCTCCACTCCCTTGTGCTCTTCTTTGACATCTTCTACCTCTTGATCAACCTCTACAAAATCTTCAACCATGATCTGCCTTGGAGGTTGTACGCTCTTCTCAACATCAACATCAAACACCGTGGAAGGAGGCTCTGTGACTGGACTTTCCAATGGAGGTACAGCATCTCTTAAGTCTGCAACCACTTCTTCCTTTTTAATAATTGCTGCTTTGTCCAGTTGTTTAAGTATAAAATCGTACTCATCCTCAATGTTTTTCTTTCTATGACAACTCCTTTCAACTATTCTTTCATCTTCAAGGGTCTCTCCTACCCTTACCCGTAGGGCCTCCTCTAGCTCTTTATGAAGCATGGATTCGCGAAGATGATTCCTTCTTTCCTGTTCCATATCAATAGCATAATTGAGATCATCTTGCTCTTGGATTGATGGATGTGGGTGCTCTTCCATGGATGGTGGTGATGGGATGGGGAGATTATTCTGTGATTGAAAAGGAAGTGTACTAGAGCTTGAGGATTGATTGTTGAAGGGATTTGGTAATCCGATTTGGGCGGCGAGAGCTTGTATAGTAGAGTTTAGATCACCAATTGCTTTCTCCAAGGAGATTTGGGGTGGATAGGAGGACTCATTTGTTGGGAGAAAGGGTTCATGGTCGGAAGGTGGTTTATCTTGATAATGATAAGGAGATAGTGTATATTGAGGTAGTGGTTCTGTGTATGGTTCATATGGTGGTTGGTGTGGTGAATAAGGATTGGGGTCATATGGAGGTGAATGGTGGAAAGGGGTTTGGGAGTATGGTGGTCCAAAGTTATGTTGAGAGGATGGTCTATAGGCACGGGGTGGGACTTGTTCGTAGTTACAATGTTGTCCACCATATCTTTCAGCTGGGTATGCATTGTAGAATGGTCGTTGTCCATGATATCTTAGAGGGTGTTATTGCCTAAAGGGTTTATTAGATCCTCTTGGCTCCATCCATCCTTGATTGGTCTGACCTTGATGCATATTCCTGCAATAACTTCTATTTCCTTCAACAAAGTTAGAACTAAACTCAAAGCGAGAGGGGTGAGAATTCATAGTAGTTATCAGAAATAAGAGGGAAGAGAAAGAACAATCAAACAAGTAAAAGAAAAATATTTACAATAACCAATAATAAGGCACACGTTTGCAATTCCC
>NC_029772.3:54180516-54192511 GCF_000817695.3 Arachis duranensis | reverse complement strand
TAACCGAGTATTTAAACCTCGGGTCGTCTTCTCAAGGAATTGCAGGGAGGTATGTTCTTATTATTGGCTATGAAAAAGGTAAAATTGGGGTTTTGGAAGTAAGGTGGGAATATATTATATGACAAATAAAATAAAATAATAATAGCTGTAAAATAAACCCTTGGCAAGGTCTAAAAACTGGAGGTCCTTTCCTAGTTATCCTATTCAATTGTGATGAGAATTGGATTTTTCTCCCACTTTGTTAACCTCTAACTATGAAGGTAAGTTAAGTGGATGAATTAATTCCAATTCTCAACTAACAATGAGTTTGATAACTCAAGAGTTACCAATTATTTAACCAAGGCCAAAAGGGGAAAAACTAAATCTACTAGAGTAACAATATCCTCAGATGAGGAATAATAAAAAGGAACAATCATAAACTAAAATACCTCAAATATCATTAAATAAGAAAATCATCATGAAAGTGGCATAGGCCAAATAGGCAACATAACTAATACAAGCAAGCATTCAAATGTCTGAAAATAAGAAATAAACATAAAGTAAAAGAACATTGAACCTGGGATTGAAAGTCACTCTTAAAACCAAGAGAAGTCCTAAATCCTAAATCCTAATCCTAAAGAGAGAGGAGAGAACCTCTCTCTCTAAAAACTACATCTAAAACATGGAAAGTGAATTATGAGTGAATAATTATGAATACATGCATTCCCCCACTTTATAGCCTCTAATCTGTGTGTTCTGGGCTGAAAACTGGGTCAAAAGCAGCCCAGAAGTCAGTTCCAGCGCTTTCTGGTCCGTACAGGTCACCGAAAAGTGACGCGGCCGCATGGCTCACGCGGCCGCGCGGGTTGCGTTCCTGCCAGGTCACGGGTCCGTGTGACTCACGCGTTCGCGTCGCCTGGCGTCAGGGCAGCTATAGCAAATTATATATCAAATCGAAGCCCCGGACGTTAGCTTTCCAACGCAACTGGAACCGCGTCGTTTGGACCTCTATAGCTAAAGTTATAGCCGTTTGAGTACGAAGAGGTCAGGCTGGACAGCTTAGCAGTTTCTCCAACTTCTTGTATTCCTTCCACTTTTGCATGCTTCCTTTCCATCCTCTGAGCCATTCCTGCCCTGTAATCTCTGAAAATACTTAACACACATATCAAGACATCTAATGGTAATAAGAGAGGATTAATAATAAGCAAATATAAGATCAAAGAAGCATGTTTTCAATCAAAACACATAATTAGGAAGGAAATATAAAACCTTGCAAATAGTATGAATAAGTGGGTAAAGAGTTAATAAAAACCACTCAATTGAGTACAAGATAAACCATAAAATAGTGGTTTATTAGTGATTTTGAATGTTCCCAGAATAAATCTTTAACTTTTTATGGTTTTGGATGTTTTGGAAAGAGAATGCCGAGAGTGGCTCTGTTTTAAAAATGAAACTCACTTTGAGTAAATTTGGCTTATGAGCCATGAGATGATTTGAGAAATGAGATCTTTAAAGCAAAGGCTGAAAAGAGTTGAAATTTGATTTCAAAGTGAAATAGCTTGAGAAAAGTGATTAATGGCTTAAATGCTGTGATGCCTGGGTAGTAGCGGTAGTAGTGGTGATTCCACTCGCCCCAGGTTGAACTTTTAAACACCTGCCTGGGTAGTAGCCGCAGTAGTGGTTATTCCACTGGCTCTGAGTTGAGCGAGTAGTAGCAATGGGGTTGTAGCTCAAACCTACTTGCTCCGTGATGGGTGTTTCTGTCTATGGTTAGCTACCAGGACATGTCGGGTTGGCTATATAATCGACAGATGATATCATCAGCCACTAGGATAGGCATGCATCATATGCATCTATGTGACATTGTTTGGGTGTGCATATTGTATTTGGTTTTCCTTTGTGATTAACTGCAAATTGTTCTACTTGCTGTAACTGTTTATTTATGCTTGAACTTTTTATCTGTGTTTGCAACTGGGACTCTGTTGGATTGTTGTGATTGATTGATGGTTGGATTGTTTGGGCCTAGGACCGTGGTTGAAATGAGATGAACCGATGGTTGATTTCGGTTTTGTGTTTCTAGTTTGGAATAAAATATGAAAGGCTATTTTGGTTCAGTTTAGATAAACCTTTTTGAAAGGCTTTTGATGTTTTAAAAATTGAACAGTTCCTCTTTCAGAAAAGATTTCTGACTTTACTTTTATTGTAAATCATTGTTTTTGAAAAGAGGCATAAGACGGTTATTAATCACTGGTATGGTTTATCTTCATGTATTCTATTACAGTAACTCCCAAAAACCCTCTACTGAGAACCCTTTCAAGGATGATGTTCTCACCCCCCTACATTTTTCCCCTTTCAGGATATGGGCGCAGAAGTCACGAAGAGTTTATTT
The DNA here is from genome assembly GCF_000817695.3 of Arachis duranensis. NCBI lineage: Eukaryota > Viridiplantae > Streptophyta > Magnoliopsida > Fabales > Fabaceae > Arachis > Arachis duranensis. Next base: position 54,190,143 of record NC_029772.3, on the reverse strand, counting down.
ATTTGTTATTGAGATTCTCTGTATTGCGTTAGATTATTATTTTTGTACCCTCGCCTTTATCTTGATATATTCTGTAAGAGGGATAGGAATTGTATTGGTTAATGCTTGTAATATTATTTATATATGTATGTATATATATGGATGTGCTCTTTATGAGTTTTTGCAAGTTGTATGGTATGTATGGATGTACGTTGTATAGCAAAAGTATTTTTGGGAGCGGTTTTGCGGTTTAAGGATTTAAACAGGCTCATATTTTACTATTAAATAGTATAAGTGTCGTCGTAATGTCCGAGCTATCACAGTCGCGCAGCCGGTAGCGTGAGCTTTGGTAGTTAGGGTATTACATTATGGTATCAGAGCAATCCTTCTTGTAGAGCCTGAGGAATGGACCGACTATGCTTCAATTGCATACTCTGAGCTTTTGTCATGTATTAAGTCTTGTCTGATGACGAGAATTAAAGCTTTATGCACATGACGATCTATTGATTAATGCTATTAGTCTTGCATTGCATGATTCTTGGTATTAAGTTTGGCCGGCTTAATACTAGTGAATTATGTACATGAAAGCACTAATGGGTTATCATAGATAATATACGAGTTTTGAGCAAAGCGAATTGCGGGTTTTGGGAACGTTGGAAAATATTTCTCGAGGCTATTCAGTTGTGAGTCTTGAAATCTGTTCGAGTCGACCTGTTCTTTCGTATCCTAACTTGAAGTTCTTGTTTGCTACTCTCGTGAAAAGTAATTTGATATTTCAACTTTATTCCTCTATTCATATGTGATGACAAGTCATCATATACCCATTTTTCAAGCTAATTTCAATTGTTTTGTTAGTCTTTATACACTTTCTTGCTTCTTAAGTAAGTGATTTGGAGTGAAAATGCACAACTTCTTTAAATCAAGCAACCACCATGAAATTAATGTTAATCCATGAGGTTTAAGCTAATTTTAATTGAATTTTAATTAATTTATAAGCCTCTTGAATTTAGTGATACTTTGAGTGGTTGTTTTGGTTTATTGTAGGTGAAGAAAAGAAAAAAAAGGAAAAGCGTGGCCTAAGGAAGTGTAGCCCAAGGAAAAGAAAGTATGGTCAAAGAGAGAAGAAGTGTGGCGCACAACATGAGGAAGGGCAAGCATTGCCCTCCACAAGGGCACACTGCCCTCTAGGAGGGCAACATAAGGGAACTAAGCAAAGAAGGCAACTCTGCCCTGCCCACTACAAGGGCAGAGCACAAAAGTGTGCCTTGGAACCAAGAAGAAGAGAACCTTGCCCTGCCCTCCACAAGGGCAGTATCGGGCACACCAAGGAAGAAAATCAAAGGAAAAATGTCACCCATGCATGCCACAAGAATCGAACACGGAAAACACTGCCCTGCCCTCCGCGAGGGCAGGGCAGCATTTTGTTGGTGCACAACTCTGGCGCACCAAGGCACCCTTCTGGCGCACCGCAGTATCATCTGGCAGCACCAGCAGCGCACCACGGCACATTTCTGGCGCACCAATTTTTTCTGCCCTGCCCTCCGCGAGGGCAGGGCAGCATCTTGTGCACCAAGACTCAATTCTGGCGCATCACAGCTTGAATCTGGCAGCACCAAGCACGCACCGTGGCACATCCTGGCAGCACCAATTTTTCCTGCCCTGCCCTCCGCAAGGGCAGGGCAGCGTTTTGCACACCAAGACTGCACCAAGCCGCACCAAGCCGCACCAAGCAAGCACCAACACGCACCAAATCCTGCCCTGCCCTCCACAAGGGCAGGGCAGCCTCCTGGAAGCAATCTTTCATGGGCCAAAAATTGAATTAAAAATCTAATTTAATTCATTTCTTCACCAAATCAAAAGCCCATCCAAATCCCAAAATCCAAGAATAGAAAGTGTATAAATAGGAGCTAGTTTGATGTAATTAGGACCTTTTTCAAAAACCTTTTGCTTAGCTTTTGAATTTTACACTTTCTTTGAGCTTTGAATTTTAGCAACTTTCCTAGAGAGACTGAACCGAGCTTTCAGAGAATTGGGGAGGGGAATTGATCTCTCTTCTTCCTCGTTCTTGCTTGGGCATTTTTAATTTCCTTGTTTTGATTCTTGGGTGTCAAGAATTGAGGAAATTCTGTCTCAATCTCCACTCAAGAACTCTTTAGTTTCTTTTCTGCATAATTGAATCAATTTACATTTTCTTTACTGCTTCTTCTTCAATTTCTTGTTAATTGCTTTGAGAACTTGGATCTAGGAAGGTAATTGAGATCTGGGCTCTGCTACCTAGTCTCTTGAACCCTGAGATCCCAATTTACCTTTGGTTCTTCTGTGAACCTTGCTGCACTTTAAATTCAATCTCTGTTTGAATCCTCATTGCTACCAATTCAATTTCTGCTTTATTAATTGTTGCAATTTACTTTCTCTTCGTTTAGATTCTGCAATCCCAGTCCTCAAATCCCTTTTACATTCAAGCAATTTACATTTCTTGCACTTTAAGTTTCAGTCATTTACTTTCTTGTTCTTTAAGATTCAGCAAGTTTACTTTCCTGTTCTTTAATTTACTGCAATTTCCCCTTCTCCCTTTACATTCCAAGCAATTTATATTCTGTTAAATACAACCCACTCAACCAAAACTTGATTCGCTTGACTAAATCAACCACTAAACTAAAATTGCTCAATCCTTCAATCCCTGTGGGATCGACCTCACTCATGTGAGTTATTATTACTTGATGCGACCCGGTACACTTGCCGGTGAGTTTTGTGTTGGATCGTTTTCCACACATCAATATGCATTCTTGTTTGATCTTAAGTGCATATGCTTGTTTGAAATACTTGTTGTATCTACCTTTCTCTGTTTGAGTTCCTCTTGATTCACGTATCCTTTGATATGGCTTTGGACCTGTCCTAATGCGCTGTGCATTTTACTCTGGATTTCGAGTCCATTCTTAGAGAACTTGTTGATTCGGTTTTTCTCTTATTTGACAATGATTACAGCCAGTTTTAAGATTTTTATGAAAATTGCTGTTGACTAGATATACACTTATCTATATGTGAAACCCTGAAGATTTCTTATACAATTTGACAACTATTTATTTCTAATACCTCGCCTGTACTTTTACTGGTTTACGGAACTGCATTTACTTTGACTTACAATTTGACTTTCTAGTAATTCTACTATAGTTCCAATGCACATCTTCATTTGATTATGTATTCGGGTATTTTTTAAAATTCTGGAAAGAAAGGATTTTTTTTGCTTACTCCAGTTGATTTCCGTTTGATAAACTTCACTTGATTTATTTTTGAATTGAGTTTGATATAGCATACCCCATTATTTGTCCCATTGCTGTTTCTTTTGAAAATGTTGGACTCATGGCTTTCTTCTTACGAACGGACTAAAGTCTTCCTTAAGCCTTCCATCTCTATGAATGTCATGCTTGACTTTGTCTTTAACTAATCTTTTGCACCTTGTGAACATTACCATTGGTTTTGGTTCTCCTTCTCTTGTAAATTTCATCCTTATGTGAGTCAGTTTGATTCGTTTCAAATTAGTGCATCGTTTATCTTCTCATTGTCTCTAACAGAGTTTTTAGTCAAAGATTTATCCTTGAGAAGTTACTAATGATTGAGTTGTCTTTTCATATGATTTTTGTATTCTTTTGAACCAATTGAAAGCTGGTTTGATGTCTCGCGCCTAGTGGATCTTGTTTTAACTATTTTGATTTAAGATTCTTTCTTTTATGGCTTGACTCCTTTTAAGTACATTCTAATCTCCTTGAATATCCTTCTGAGATGGTGCTTTCAAGAACACTTTGGAGTCTTGTTTTGAACTTTTAAAGAAGTTTTGAATTCTCTTTGAAGAAATTCTAAACGGAATTTATTTTCTGTTGCTTGATTGATATTGAAACCACCATTGTTCAATTTTTGACAAAATTGTTTTAAAGTTGACATGCGCTATTTTAGATGAGGTTTCAAAAAGTTTCTTTGTTTAATGGAAACATGTTCGTTTGTAACACACCACTTGTTTCCATACCAGATTGTAAGCAAAATTTTACCTCGGAATTTCTTTTCTAAAGAGAGTTAACTTCCTCTTTTGTCCTCGCTATAAATGTTATACACGCTTGTTTGAATATGGGCTTTGGGAATTTTCGAACAAGCATTTGATTTCTCTTCCGAGTTTTATAATTGCTTTTGGTTAAGTTGTACACCTAATTATCTTTCTAACATATTTGAGGAAATATTTTGGCTCTTAGCCAAACTTGTGTGCATTTTGTTTTTAAAATCCTACATAATCTACTTCAATGTGAAATTGATTTAGAGCAAAGCCACGTTTATGTTTTTGTTACTCTCTTGAAGGATATTTGTTGTTTAACTTATCTTTTAGACTGCGAAATGATTTTTCTGCAAGTTTTCGATTCTTTTATGAACAACGTATCCGGGAGTATTTTTAATCATGCTCTTAAGTTCTGTGGGCTTTGTTTTGGGTTTGAGATATTCTCTTCTGGACACTTCATGCTTCTTTGACTCAGCTTGAAATTGTTTCAAAATAATGTGCTGAATTTTCTTCTTATTGGTTCTGTTGGATTTCTTTGATACAATGGTTATCTTTGAAGTTGTCAATCGATTTATTTCTAGTAAACTTCATTTGTTGAGCGTCTTTGTTTACCTGGATTGGATATATTCTTTCAAATCGATGAGTATTGTCATTGACATGTGTCTCTCCTTTCTATGATCTTGTATCCTTCTGAGTAGACTTGAGAATCGTTTTGATATCACATGCGACTTGTAGACGTAGTAACGCGATGCGTTAGTTCTTTAAGGCGTGATACGGGTGTACGAAAGTTGAAGCGGTAGGTGTACAACATTGTGAGTTGTGGTGTTTTGTCCCTTGCAAACAGGACTTGCGGTCGTTAGGCTTATGACTGGTTATGGGGATTGTAAAGTGCTTGATGGAGTTGGAAAGTTGAAGCCTTGGGGTTGAGATGCGATTAGTGTGCAGAAGTTAAGCACGTCGTTTTAACCCCATCATGTTTTATAGCCTTCGATGCCTTGCTTTACTATCACATGCTTGAGCCATGTCATCTTTTACATTGAGCCTATCTTGTAATGTTTGCTTTGTAACTCCACTCCTACCTTTGCTTTGTAGCTCAAACCTACTTGCTCCGCGATGGATGTTTCTGTCTATGGTTAGCTACCAGGACATGTCGGGTTGGCTATATAATCGACAGATGATATCATCAGCCACTAGGATAGGCATGCATCATATGCATCTATGTGACATTGTTTGGGTGTGCATATTGTATTTGGTTTTCCTTTGTGATTAACTGCAAATTGTTCTACTTGCTGTAACTGTTTATTTATGCTTGAACTTTTTATCTGTGTTTGCAACTGGGAATCTGTTGGATTGTTGTGATTGATTGATGGTTGGATTGTTTGGGCCTAGGACCGTGGTTGGAATGAGATGAACCGATGGTTGATTTCGGTTTTGTGTTTCTAGTTTGGAATAAAATATGAAAGGCTATTTTGGTTCAATTTAGATAAAGCTTTTTGAAAGGCTTTTGATGTTTTAAAAATTGAATGGTTCCTCTTTCAGAAAAGATTTTTGACTTTACTTTTATTGTAAACCGTTGTTTTTGAAAAGAGGCATAAGACGGTTATTAATCACTGGTATGGTTTATCTTCATGTATCCTATTACAGTAATTCCTAAAAACCCTCTACTGAGAACCCTTTCGAGGATGATGTTCTCACCCCCCTACATTTTCCCCTTTCAGGATATAGGCGCAGAAGTCACGAAGAGTTTATTTATTTGTTATTGAGATGCTCTGTATTGCGTTAGATTATTATTTTTGTACCCTCGCCTTTATCTTGATATATTCTGTAAGAGGGATAGGAATTGTATTGGTTAATGCTTGTAATATTATTTATATATGTATGTATATATATAGATGTACTCTTTATGAGTTTCTGCAAGTTGTATGGTATGTATGGATGTACGTTGTATAGCAAAAGTATTTTTGGGAGCGGTTTTGCGGTTTAAGGATTTAAACAGGCTCATATTTTACTATTAAATAGTATAAGTGTCGTCGTAATGTCTGAGCTATCACAGTCGCGCAGTCGGAAGCGTGAGCTTTGGTAGTTAGGGTATTACACGAGACACCAAACTTAGAAATTTTCATTCTAAAGACACTCACAAATTCAGAATGCATATGAGAAACAACAAGAGAAACAAAACAAGAGAATTTAAAGATTAGACAAAGAAAATCATCAAGAACAACTTGAAGATCATGAAGAACACCATGCATGTATTTTCGAAAAATGCAAGAAAGATAAAAACATGCAATTGACACCAAACTTAAAATTTGACTCTAGACTCAAACAACAAAAACAAAATATTTTTTTTATGATTTTATAGTTTTTTGTATTTTTTCGAAAATTATTTAGAAAAAGAAAGTAAGAAACTCAAAATTTTTAATAAGAATCCCAGGAATCATGCAATGTTAGTCTAACGCTTCAGTCTAAAAAGATTAGACTTGGTCAACGAAGCTTTCGCAGGACATTACATACAACAGCCAAATTGATGGGTATCCACTAGCTCATGTGATGATAAAAACATCATCTGAAACTCTAGAATTCATTCTTAAAAAATCTGAAGAACAAAATAAAAATAAATATACCTAAACTAAGCAACAAGATGAACCATCAGTTGTCCAAACTCGAACAATCCCCGGCAACGGCGCCAAAAACTTGGTACACGAAATCATGATACACAACTTCGTGCAGCTGACCAGCAAGTGCACTGGGTCATCCAAGTAATACCTTACGTGAGTAAGGGTTGATCCCACAGAGATTGTCGGCTTGAAGTAAGCTATGGTCATCTTGTAAATCTCAGTCAGGCAGATTCAAATGATTATGGGGTGTTGATAATTAAAAGAACGAACTAGAACATAAAATAGGATAGAAATACTTATGCAATTCATTGGTGAGAATTTCAGATAAGCGTATGAAGATGTTTTGTTCCCTTTGAGTCTCTTCTTTCCTATTGCCTTCATCCAATCATTCTTACTCCTTTCCATGGCAAGCTGTATGTAGGTTGATCACCGTTGTCAATGGCTACCATCCATCCTCTCAGTGAAAATGGTCCTCTACAGTTTCCCGCATGGCTAATCATCTGTCGGTTCTCGATCATGTCGGAATAAGATCCATTGATCCTTTTGCACACTGTCAATGCGCCCAACACTCGCGAGTTTGAAGCTCGTCACAGTTATCCCATCCCAAATCCTACTCGGAATACCACAGACAAGGTTTAGACTTTCCAGATCTCAAGAATGCCGCCCATGTGATTCTAGCTTATACAACGAAGACTTTGATCACACAGAATAGATGCTCTATTGTCAGGAGAGGCAACCATGCGTCGTGAACCAGGAGGCCAAGATATATACCCTCAAGCTCTCATAGATAGAATAGAGGTGGTTGTCAGGCACGCGTTCATAAATGGAGGATGATGATGAGTGTCACGGATCATCACATCCACTAGGTTGAAGTACAAGAGAATATCTTAGAATAAGAATAAGCTTGAATTTAATAGAAAACAGTAGTAATTTCATTGATTCATGAGGAACAGCAGAGCTCCACACCTTAATCTATGGTGTGTAGAGACTCCACCGTTGAAAATACATAAGAACAAGGTCTAGGCATGGCCGAGTGGCCATGCCTCCCAAATAACATGAAACAATAGAAAGGGTTCAAAGCAAGGTTCAGAAAACTGGACCGGTCATCAAACCGCTCTAGTCACTGGTTCACTGGTTCACTGGTCTAACCGGTTCAACCGGTGGTTCAACCGGAAAAACCGTTTTAGAGTAGAATAATAAATAAATTATAAATACACATCCTAAAATATAATTATAGTCTGATACAAATCTTAAAATATCTTCGAAATTAAAAACACTACATAAAATATCATCAACCAAATACATATGATCTTATCAAAATCCAAACTCAAAAGTTAAATAGTAATAAAAGCATATGTAAATATTAAATCCCAACATCATGGTTTATCAATTATCAAAATCCGCAAGAACTTGTTGCAAATCTGCTTCGGTGGGATGATCTTCACCTTCATTCCCACCCTGATCAGCAGAAGAAAGAGATGCAGCATAAAGACCACTACTACCACCGCCACTTTGATATAAATCAGCATCAATTTCACCTAATAAAATAGAAATGTTATCATTATATTATAAACTAACAAGATTCTAATAAATCATTAGAAACTAAATATACTATACTCACGCAATAAGTCATCCACATTACTAGGAAGATCAGGCTCTTTCTCTACAACCTCTTCAGTCACCCAGAAGTCAACTTGACTGATACTTTCATAATCAATTGGATCATGTTATGTCTTTTGCTTTCTTTTTTCTTTTTTCTTCCTAAAAAGTTAAATACAATATATAGAGATTTAATAATTTACAAATTTATTATGATAAAGATTACAAATGAAACAATATAGTATTTCATGAAACATATATTACCTGGATTTAAGACGCAAATTATAGGTAACATAAACAATGTCATTCAGTCTATCATGCTCCAATCTATTTCTTCTTTTTGTATGAATCTGGTCAAAAAGGCTCCAATTTCTCTCACACCCATAAGAAGCAGATGCTTGGCTAAGAATGCGAACAGCTATCTTTTGTAGCCATGGAGCAGAGCCTCCAAATAACCTCCATCATTCATCTACCAATTATAAAACCATAACATATTATAAGATATTAATTAAGAACATAGGAGCATAAAACAAGTTAAAACAAATATTCAACCATATTCTTACCAGGCTTAAGTTCAGATGCAGCTGGAATAACTTCTTGTCTATCAAAACTTTCCTTCCGATCTCTATATAAATGTATTTCTTTCATTGCCTGAACTGAATCCAAATTGTTACACTTGCAATACAAGGTAACAAGATCAAGCAAACCTCGCATAACATCAGGTGCTTCTTTATAATTTTCATTAAAAAAGAATGCAGGATTCAAGAAGTAAGCTGCTACATGAATATCTTTCTTCAAATGCTTGTCCCATCTTGAGTTGATAATATCTGTGTACGGCTGATATGCAGTCATGGATTGCCTAAACATCTCCTTAATTGCATCTTCTGCCCTTAGCATTCCTTCATAAACATACCCCAAAGATGGGGGGTCATCAGCATCAACAACCCTCAGCAAGTAAATTAGAGGGCTCACAAGTTTACATACAGTAAAGCAATCGTCCCAAAATTTTGCATCCAGATTAATAGCACTCACAGCTCTACCAGTAGCACTCCTTCCTAATTTGTGATCAGTGAAAATTGAATCTACAACCAATTGTTGCAAATCCTTTTTACGGTCAAAGATGCTTTTCAATGTGATAAATACAGTTGCAAAACGGGTTGCACCAGGACGTACAATTTCTCTCCAATGAGGTCTTTGTCTTAGCCAAAATAAGAAAACCGTATGATTGTACACAAATACTGTGATCTTTGAAGCACGAGTTGCAAGGTTAGAAATATGCGCCATGCTGCTTATATCTTTTAAAATAAGATTAAGGCAATGAGCAGCACATGGTGACCAATAGATATTATCATATTTTCTATTGATAAGCCTACCAGCAGCAACATAATTGGC
>NC_029772.3:54165364-54180185 GCF_000817695.3 Arachis duranensis | reverse complement strand
TTTTGCATAACACTTTTAATACTTGGTTGAGCTCCTGGAGTTGTTCTTGGTGCAAACATAGGAGGAATGACTTTGGCTTTTTTCTTTGGATCGCCTCCAACTCCTTGCTGACTCGAGGTACGCTGCTGTTCCTGTTCTTCTTGAGCTATTGCCTCATCAATTGCATCCTCTACCTCATCACCACCCTCTTCACCAAAACTTACTTTTCTTTTCTTTTTGCTGGCCTGAATATCTTTCAACAAACTTTCCATCTGTTTTCCACATCATATGGAACTTTAGGACATTTTTTCACGTCTCCAGTAATCTTTGCTAGATGTTTCTTCATCCTGTGAATTCCACCTCCATTGAAAACTTGTAGACAAAATAAACATTGATATTGTGGTTTTCCATTCACGTGTTGTAGAGCAACATATTTCCAAGCTAAATCTGTTTTTCCCCTAAGGTTAGAAGAACCTTGTGAATGACTATTGTTAGCACTACGGGAATTAGGATTAGCAGCATCATTCGGAATAGGAGTATCGGCAGACATGTTATTATTCACAGAAGCATTGTTATCAGCAGTTGCTTCTTGATTAATACTATCTTCCATAACTGAAATTAATAAAACATGTATGAAATTAAACAACACAAGACAACACAACACAATGAACATACACAGAAATTGAACAGTTCACAGATGGAATTCCAGAAATTAAACAGTTCACAAATGAAGTTGAGCTGCAAAATAGAAGACCAGCCAGCTTAACATTCAGATTTTGACCAAACACAAATTGACCAACAAATAGAAATTGTGCAACAAAGAGGAATTAAGCTGCAAAATAGAGCAGAAATTGAGCAGAGGACCAAACACAGCCACTTACATTGAACAGTTCACAAATAAAATTGACAGAAAATTAGAAAACCGGTAGAAATTGAAATCAGAAATTGACAACACAACACAATGCAGTTCAGTTCAGTTCACAACACAACACAATGCAGTTCAGTTCAGTTCAGTTCAGTTCATAACTAAAATTAATAAAACATGTATGAAATTAAACAACACAACACAATACAGAAAATGCAGTTCAGTTCAGTTCAGTTCACAGAAAATGAAATCAGAAATTGAAATCAGAAATTGACAACACAACACAATGCAGTTCAGTTCAGTTCACAACACAACACAATGCAGTTCAGTTCAGTTCAGTTCATAACTGAAATTAATAAAACATGTATGAAATTAAACAACACAACACAATACAGAAAATGCAGTTCAGTTCAGTTCAGTTCACAGAAAATGAAATCAGAAATTGACAACACAACACAATGCAGTTCAGTTCAGTTCACAACACAACACAATGCAGTTCAGTTCAGTTCAGTTCAGTTCATAACTGAAATTAATAAAACATGTATGAAATTTAAACAACACAACACAATGCAGTTCAGTTCAGTTCAGTTCACAGAAAATGCACAGTTGACAAAGAGCAAGTTCACAGGAATTGAAATCAGAAATTGAAATCAGAAAATGCACAGAGCAAGTTCACCGAACACAAATTGAGCTGTACAGTTCAGTTCACAAAATAGAGCAGAAAATAGAGCAGAGGACCAAACACAAATTGACCAACAAATAGAAATTGTGCAACAAAGAGGAATTAAGCTACAAAACAGAGCAGAAAATGCACAGTTCGATTCACAAAATAGAGCAGAAAATGGCAAAATGCAGTTCAGTTCAGTTCATTTCACAGAAAATGCACAATTGACAAAGAGCAAGTTCACAGGAATTGAAATCAGAAATTGAAATCAGAAAATTGAAAGAGCAAGTCCACCGAACACAAATTGAGCTGCACAGTTCAGTTCACAAAATAGAGCAGAAAATAGAGCAGAGGACCAAACACAAATTGACCAACAAATAGAAATTGTGCAACAAAGAGGAATTAAGCTACAAAACAGAGCAGAAAATGCACAGTTCAGTTCACAAAATAGAGCAGAAAATGGCAAAATGCAGTTCAGTTCAGTTCAAAGAAAATGCAGAGTTCACAAAGAGCAAGTTCACAGGAATTGAAATCGGAAATTGAAATCAGAAAATTAAGCCGAGGTCTAAGTTCAGTTCACATTGAGGACAAAGAGAAAGAGAACATGAGCAGAGGTCTAAGTTCAGTTCAGTTTACAGAGGACGAGGCGAAGGACAAAGAGAAATGCGCAGAGGACGAGTCACTCACCTGGGGTCGATGGAGGGCTACCGGTGTTGACCGTTGAGGACCGCCGATGAGAGGCTACTGCGTGCTGGTGTTGAGACTTGAGAAGATGAAGACGATCAAAATTGAGGGCACCAGGCGACGAGAAGATGAAGATGAGCAGGAACCAAGCGACGCCGGAGATTGGAGGGTTGCTGGAGCTGAGGATGGCGACACCACGGGGGCAAGGGATGGCGACAGGGCTTCAGGCAGCGCCACTAGGGTTCTTCTTCTCCATTGGAGATGATGATTGATGAATGAATGGGGTCGGGGCTTGGGGGAAGAAAGGGGGGTGCTCCACGGGCGGGTCGGGTCGGGTTTGTTTTTTTATTTTTTTTAAAACGCAAAACGGCGTCGTTTAGTGAAAGATGCATAACCGGCCGGTCACCGGTTCGGTCCAACCGGCCGGTTTTTGACCGGTTCGCCGGTTCTTGAGTGGTTCTTCCCTTTGCGGTTTTCAGATAAGGACCGGACCGCTTGCAGTGCCGGTTCGCAGTTAAACCGGTTGAACCGGCCGGTCCGGTCCGGTTTTCAGAACATTGGTTCAAAGACCTGATCCCAAGATCAAAGATGATCAAAAGAATGAAAATACAATAGTAAAAGGTCCTATTTATAGAAAACTAGTAACCTAGGGTTTACAGAAAGAAGTAAATGATGCAGAAATCCACTTCCGGGGCCCACTTGGTGTGTGCTTGGGCTGAGCATTGAAGCTTTCACGTGCATAGGCTTTTCTTGGAGTTAAACGCCAGCTTTGGTGCCAGTTTGGGCGTTTAACTCCAATTCTGGTGCCAGTTTGGGCATTTTACTCTAGAATTTTTATGCTGATTTGGAATGCCAATTTGGGCCATCAAATGTCAAGCAAAGTATGAACTATTATACATTTCTGAAAAACCCAAGATGTGTACTTTCCAACGCATTTGAGATCGTGCCAGTTGGTTTTCTGTAGCTCCAGAAAATCTATTTTGAGTGCAAGGAGGTCAGAATCCAACAGCATCTGCAGTCCTTTTTCAGCCTCTGAATTAGATTTTTGCTTAGGTCCCTAAATTTCAGCCAGAAAATACCTGAAATCACAAAAAAACACACAAACTCATAGTAAAGTCCAGAAATGTAAATTTTGCTTAAAAACTAATAAAAATATACTAAAAACTAACTAAATCATACTAAAAACTACCTAAAAACAATGCCAAAAAGCATATAAATTATCCACTCATCAATGAGAAATTAAATAGTTGTAAATTAAAGAAATAAAAACTAAGAATGATTATTGATATTCTAAATAAAAGGCCTTGACTGGGGGAATGATCAATTGGAAGTTCTATCCTTGTTGGGATCACTTAGGTGTAGTATCAAAAAGGTTGTTGTTTTCACTTAGTTAACCCTTACTAAATAAAGGAAAGTCAAGTGATTGAGCTAACTCTCATTCACAAATCCTAGTCCTCTCCCTTGGACAGGTCTAGCGTTCATAAATACAGAACAAGCCAATAACTTCCAGTTTAATCTTCACTTAAGCCTTCCAACTCAAGTGTCTTCTTTTAATCAACCCCGATATCAAGTAGGGAATCTACTCCATTGACATGAATATAATACTCAGAAAAATATAAGAAGAAGACATAATAAATTAAATAAAGTAGAGACTGAAAATTTAAATAAAAATAAAAGTAATCCTCTGTATCAACAATCCATGAAAATAATCCAACTACCATTTTAAACAAGAATTAAGAATATGGAATAAATAAAAGAGCAAGTAAGGAAACAAACAAGAATAATATCTTCAAAGGAGGTGATGACTCTTCAATATCCAAGGCAAAAAGCATAGAACTAATAAACTATGAATGTAAAGAGAACCTAGAGGAAGAGTAGTTCCTCTTTAGATTCAAATCTAAAACTATCCTAATAAGAATGTGTGTTTACGTGTGTTGAGTCTCTGCACGTTCTTTGGCTTTATTCTGTATTTCTGGGCCAAAAATGGGTCAAAACATGGCCCAAAATTGCCCCCAGCATTTTCTGTTATTTCTACAGATCACGCAGGTCACGCGTACGCGTCGGTCATGCGTGCGCTTCATTCAGCGATTTTCCTTGTCACGCGTACGTGTCATCCACGCTTGCGCGTCATTCGTGCAGACTCCAATTCACGCGTACGCGTCAGGCACACACACACGTCGCTGTGACTTTCTCCATTCCATGCGCTCGCGTGAGCTATGCGCGCGCATCGATGCTCGCTGGTCATCTCCTTAGTTTCTTGTGTTCCTTCCATTTTTGCAAGCTTCCTCTCTATTCTCTAAGCCATTCCTGCCCTGTGAAGCCTGAAACACTTAACACACAGATCATGGTATCGAATGGTATAAAAGAGAATTGAAATACACAAATTAAAGATCTCTAGGAAGCAAGTTTTCAACCATAGAACAAACTTAGGAAGGGATTGTAAAATCATGCAGTTCATATGAATAAGTGGGTAAATACTTGATGAAACTACTCAATTAAACACAAGATAAACCATAAAATAGTGGTTTATCAACCTCCCCACACTTAAACATTAGCATGTCCTCATGCTTAGCTTAAAGAGATAAAATAAACAAGTAGGGAAAAGTAAGACTCGTATAATGCAAAACAACTATATGCTAAGATGATTTTGTCTACTTGGTTAAAAGTAAATAAGTTCTTTAAGACAAACATAAATCAAATTCCGCTAATTAAAATCATACAGTAAAGATAGGTAAACTTGTGAGAAGACAGCTTATGAAAGCAGGGAACATAGAATTAAGCATTGAACCCTTATTGATGGTGTATGTGCACTCTAATCACTCAAGTGTATAGGGTAATCACTCTATTCTTCTCTTAGTCATGCTTTCTAAACTTTGTTCTTCACCTAACCAATCAACAAATAATTAATGTACCAATGCAAATATCATGAGTGCTTTTTAAGGTTGTAATGGGGCCAAGGCAAGGGTAAGGACATATGTATGGCTAAGTGAGCTAGAAATTGAATCATTGACTAACATAAGCTCTCACCTATACATACTTTATAAACTTTTAAATTCATGCCTAGCTACCCAAAATTCTCACTTTTGTATTACATACTCATGCATCACCCTTTCTTTTAATTTTTATCACATATGCATTGATCTTTTCAAGATTGAGGTATTTAATTGTTTTTCCGCTTAAGGCTAGTGATGTGGTAAAATATAGAATAAATGGGATTTAAAAGGCTCAAAGTGGCTAACAAGGGTAATTGAAAGGGTAGGCTATTTTGGGATAAGTGAGCTAAAATAATTAATGGCCTCAATCATATGCATGCATTTAAATACACTAATTGGACATATAGAATGGAACAAAATAAAGATTACAATCATAGAGAAGAAAACACACAAGAATAAAATATTATGGTTAAATAATGTAACCATGTAATTAAGCTCAAATCTCACGGGTTGTGTGTTCTTTAGCTATCATTTTATGTTCCACATACAACTTCAAACAAGTTTTAACGAAAAGATTTTAATTTAAATTAGTGAAATTTTTCAAAAACAGGGTCTTAAAAGAAACTTATTATTTTTCAACCAATTAGAACATGCATGCAAATACCTATTACTATGCAATTTATCCTATTCTAACAAAAGAAAAATAAATATCCCATTGGTGTTTAAGAAAGAGAAATTACCTCCGAAAGTCAAGTACTGACTGACCTCCCTACACTTAAAGCTTTGCACCATCCTCGGTGCCATCTGTCAGGAACAAATGGGGGACTGGTTGTAGTATCTCTACAAGCGGGACCATCATGGCTCCCTGTGCTAGTAAATGAAGTGGAGTCCGGATCTTCATCGGGTGGGTGGTTGCCAACAAGCAGCTCCTTGAGGTATGTAAATCGGAACTTGTTACGACGCCCTATTCGCTTTCCTTGCCGGTCTAGCTGGTCCAATCTCTCAAGTATCTGATGGAGCAGTTGGTTTGTTGGAGGTGCTTCTGATGTGGAAGGAGGAATATTTTCAGCCGGTTCTGTAGGTCGGCTAGTCGTGGCTGCTGGGGGTCTGATATACTTCCCGTTAGGGATGTACTGGTCATCACGCGGAAGTAGGATCTTGGTATTCCCAGACTCCAGCTGTTGAGACTAGATTTGAAACCAAGGCAGGAAAAGGTAAATTGCCGGCAATTTGTACGTGTCCCATAGCATTCCGGATGTGTCTTGGTAAATTGAGGTGCTGGTCTGTAAGGATACACCAGAGTAGAACAGCCATGTCTGTAGTGAATGAGGACTCATGAGTGCTCGAAAAAATGTAGTGGGACATAATTTGCGCCCATACTCGAGCCTCCAAGGTCAGTGTTGAAGCCAATATTCCCTTAGGTCAGGATCGATGGTATCCATAGATCCATCTGCTGCCATGTTGTGCTATAACTCTGAGAACGGTGTCCCAGTCAAATTTGTATGTCTGGCGTTGGACAGAGGCTTCTTGAAATGCGTCCAATCCTTCAGAGGCAGGGGGAAGATCTAAAGCTTGCTGAATGGCCTCTTCAGTTATGGGGACTTGCTTCTGACGGACATAGACAGACTGCAGTGTTGGCATGTGAAAGGCGGAGTAGAATTCAACTACCCATGATAGATTAACTTGCCGTGGTTGTCTTTGTAAGAATCCCCATTGTCTTTGTTCAATTCGGGGCTCAACAAATTCAACAATGTTGGTCGGGAGGATAAGAAGGTACTCATTGTTATAATTCCTCTCAACCAGGATGGGGAACATATGCTCACAGTAGCGGTTAGTGAACCGCGCAGTGTCCTTTACTAGAAAGGCTTTCTCTTTTTCATTGACCTTGACGATCCTCTTGATTCACTTTGTTAGGGGTTTTACAACTATTGAAGATGGCTCTGCCATTAGTGCTCTTTTTGTTCCTTTCCTTGCTGGTGGTTTGGGAGTAGCTTTCTCTTTACCCTTCTTGGTGGCCATCCTGAAAGAGAAAAGGTAAGTACTTTAAAACTTCAAGGGTTAGAGCAAGGAAGAGGATAGGATACGTGATAATCAACGCACGGTAAAGAAGGATGTCGTTAACACATGGTCATGACTACATGTGATCAGTTCATCAATGGAAACATAGCAAGTGCATATGATGGCAATTAGATGCAAGATGTTTATTGGCATGCCGGGCAAGGCATGAGTAGTATAGATCAAGCATTAAATGTCCAAGTTAGATTATCAACTCTTTCAAACTAACAATCTATTTGTATTGACAATTATATTTAATCAATAAAATATAAAAGGGGTTTTGTGAAAAAACAGGCATTAAAATGGTAGAATAGAATGATTTAAAATAATGCACAATGCCATACGGACTTTTTCACAAACACTTAGCATGTGTGGTAAATATGTTATTGAAAGCA
Source organism: Arachis duranensis (assembly GCF_000817695.3). Classification (NCBI taxonomy): domain Eukaryota; kingdom Viridiplantae; phylum Streptophyta; class Magnoliopsida; order Fabales; family Fabaceae; genus Arachis; species Arachis duranensis. The sequence goes on along the minus strand of NC_029772.3, from coordinate 54,172,610 downwards.
TTAAATTGAACATGCAAGCAACCCTTTTAAGAAGTAATATTAATTGTCAAGCTGTTTCTTAATACACTCACAAGCAAGATATAGAAGAAAACAATCACCCAATTAAATTTCTTAACACCAATCAAAAGAACATAAAAAGAAAAACAAAGAAAAAACATAGATAATGAGATAAAAAAGAAAAAGGAAGAAGAAAACATAAATATAAAGAAAAAGAATAATGGAAAAGTAAAGAACCATGATAATGGATGTGAAAAATAAGGGAGGAGAGAGTGAAAAGGGAGAAGGAATAAAGAAGGAAGAAGGGAGAAGAAAGAAATAAGAAGGGATAAGAGAAATTAGGATTGTGGAAGAAAAGATAAGATATCTTGCGCTGATCTGGATAAGCTGTGCGTTGCATGTGACGCGGACGCGAGGGACATGCAGTCGCGTAGTTTGTAATAATTTCAGGTAACGCGGACACGTGGGCCACGCGTACGCGTGACCTGATTTGTGCTATTGGCGCGAAAGCAGCATCGCGCATGCACAAGTCTCTGATTCATACGTATATTGCCAAAATTTTAGGGTGACACGTGTGCGTGGGTGACGCACACGCATGAATGGCCTCTATTTGAATAATGACGCGGACGTGTGGGGCACGCGTTTGCGTGATGGGGCCTGTGCTTCCAGCACAATTCCAGCCCCATTCCATCATAACTTTCTGCCAGACACCTATTTACGTTGATTTCACAAGGTCACGCGACGCGCACGCGTGGAAGGCTGATTTCGCAAGTAACGCGGATGCGTCAGGGATATGTTTGCGTGGGCATGTTTTATGCCGATGGCACGCCTCTAGCCAAGCTCCCGCGTAACTCTCTGCTTCTTTTCTTCTTGTTACGAAAGCACATATGACACGTGCATGTCAGCGACACTTGCACGTTGTGTGCTCTTTTCCCCCTCTTTTTTTTTTGCAGAATGCGAATGCCAATGCAGACTATGTGCAGAGATTATGAGAAGATTCATTAAGAAAAATAAAGTAGAAAATGAAAAAGTAAGACTGAAACGGAACGATCATACCATGGTGGGTTGTCTCCCACTTAGCACTTTGCTTTTACGTCTTTAAGTTGGACGGTCATTAGGCTCATTCTGCTTTTGTTGGTGTGTATTCCAGGAGGAAGACCTCTAGCTCTTTGTGATCCTTCATCTTCTCACCATGTTAGAGCTTTAGGCGGTGTCCATTGACCTTAATGAATTTGGAGCTAGAAGGATGACGCAGGTGAAAAACTCCGTATGGCTCTGTCTTTTCTACTCTGTAGGGACCTTCCCATCTTGATCTTAGTCTGCCTGGCAAAAGCCTCAGTCTAGAGTTGTAAAGAAGAACTAACTCCCATGGTCTGAATTCTCTCTTTTTTATGTGCTTGTCATGGACGGCCTTCATCTTTTCCTTGTATCGCCTGGAGTTGTCATATTCTTCTAAGCGAAGGTTCTCTAATTCTGCTAGTTACAACTTCCTTTCAGCACCAGCTTTCTTAAAATTCATGTTGCATTCCTTTACAGCCCAGAAGGCCTTGTGTTCCACTTCTACTGGAAGGTGGCAAGCCTTACCGTACACTAAGCGGAAGGGGCTCATCCCAATGGGTGTCTTGTACACTGTTCGATATGCCCAGAGCGCATCTTGTAACCTGGCACTCTAGTCCTTCCTATGAGGCTTTACTATCTTCTCCAGAATGCATTTAATCTCTCTGTTAGACACTTCTGCTTGCCCATTGGTCTGGGGATGATAAGCTGTTGCTACTTTGTGAACAATCCCATGCTTCTTTAGTAATCCTGTTAATCTCCTGTTACAAAAGTGAGTGCCTTGATCGCTCACAATTGCTCATGGTGATCCAAAGCGACAGATAATATGGTTTCTAACAAAGAAAACAACAGTGTTATCATCATCAGTATGGGTAGGAATTGCTTCCACCCATTTAGAAACATAATCTACAGCTAACAGTATATAAAGGTAACCACTAGAGTTTGGAAATGGACCCATGAAGTCAATGCCCCAAACATAAAAAATTTCACAAAAAAGCATAATCTGTTGAGGCATCTCATCCCTCTTGGATATATTACCAAACCTTTGGCATGGAGAACAAGATTTACAAAAATTAGTAGCATCTTTGAAAAGAGTAGGCCACCAGAATCCACAGTCTAAAATTTTTCTAGCTGTCCTTTGAGGGCCAAAATGTCCTCCACTCTTAGAAGAGTGGCAGGCCTCTAAAATGGACTGGAATTCTGATTGAGGTACACACCTTCTAATTACCTAGTCAGCACCACACCTCCATAAATATGGATCATCCCATATATAATATTTGGACTCGCTTTTTAGCTTGTCTCTTTGATGCTTAGTAAAATTGGGAGGGAAAGTATGGCTAACTAGATAATTAGCTACGGGTGCATACCAAGGAGCTACTTCAGATACTGTATGCAAGCTATCAAATGGAAAAGCATCATTGATAGGAGTGGAGTCATCCTTAATATGCTCAAGGTGACTTAAGTGGTCTGCCACTAAATTCTGGTTACCACTCCTATCCTTAATTTCTAAGTCAAATTCTTACAGCAGCAGTATCCAACGTATCAACCGTGGTTTAGACTCTTTTTTGGCTAATAAATATTTTAGAGCTGCATGGTCCGAGTACACTACTACCTTAGTACCAATTAAATAGGCTCGGAATTTATCTAGAGCAAAAAAATAGCAAGAAGCTCCTTTTGAGTACTAGTGTAATTAGACTGAGCAGCGTCTAAGGTCTTAGATGCATAAGCTATTATGAAAGGATCCTTACCGTTGCGCTGAGCCAGTGCCGCTCCTACTGCATGGTTGGAGGCATCACACATAATCTCAAAATGCTGGCTCCAGTCTGTTCCTCTCACAATTCGAGCTTGAGTCAGGGCGATCTTTAGTTTATCAAATGCTTGCATGCAATCCTCACTAAACTCAAACTCAATATCCTTCTGCAGTAGTCTGGATAAAGGTAATGCTACCTTACTGAAATCCTTAATAAATCTCCTGTAGAAACCTGCGTGGCCAAGGAACGAACGGACTTCCCTCATAGAGGAGGGGTAAAACAAACTAGAAATGACATCTACCTTTGCTGGGTCTACAAAAATACCAGTATGAGAGACAACATGTCCTAGAACATCCCTTGTTTCACCATAAAATGACACTTTTCAAAATTCAATACAAGGTTTGAACTAACACACCTGTCTAATACTTTATCTAAATTATACAAGCAAAGGCTAAAGGAATCACCATATACACTAAAATCATCCATAAAAACCTCCATACAGCTCTCAATGAGATCAGAGAAAATACTCATCATGCACCTTTGAAAAGTGGCTGGTGCATTGCATAAGCCAAAGGGCATTCTCTTGTAAGCATAAGTCCCAAATGGACATGTAAAAGTAGTCTTTTCATGATCAAAAAAAGAGAATGCTTGATCTAGACTTCTCACCCACTTAATCATTGTTGATCTAATCAATCCCCGGCAACGGCGCCAAAAACTTGATGGTGTTTTTGCGGAAAACGAATTTCCAACACACAAATCTAATCGGAAAGTGTACCGGGTCGCATCAAGTAGTAATAACTCACTTAGAGTGAGGTCGATCCCACAGGGATTGATGGATCAAGAAATTTTAGTGGGTGATTAGTTTAGTCAAGCTAACATTGAAGTGAATTTGGATGAAGTGTAGCCAACAGAAAGTAAAAAGCAAGGAAAATTAAAGTGCAGAAAGTAAAATTGCAAGTAACTTAAAGAACAAGAAAGTAAAATAGCTGAAACTTAAATTGCAAGAATTGTAAATTGCATCAAATGTAAAGGGGATTGGGTGCAGGAAATTTAAAGGAAAGCAATAAAAAGTAAAGAGTAATCAAGCAGAGAATTAAAAGATGAAATAGGTGCAGCAGATTTAAATCCAATTTCTCAATTTCCTCAATTATGCAGAAGAACACAAATGAATTTCAGATGGAGAATTGAAACAGAATTCCTTCATTCTTCATCCAAGATTTTAAACAGAAAGGAAAATTAAGAGAGAGAGCTCTCAAATCCTAATACTCCCTAGTGGAGCTAGCCCTTTTAATTCCGCCTCTATTGATGCCTTTATATAGGCTTTACAAAATGAAAAATGAAAATGAAATTAAAACAAATTACAAAAATGAAAATCCTAATTTAATTGATCCATGTGCCTTTGAGTGATGATGTGGGCTTTGCTTGCTTTGGATTTGGGGAGAAATGGGTTTGGTTGGCCTTGATGCAATTTGGAGAGGAATTGAATTTAATTGAAATTTTGGTTGAATTTTGGCCCATGTTACTCCCAGGAGGCTGCCCTGCTCTTGTGGAGGGCAGAGCAGGGAAACTTTGTGTGAGGAAGCATATTGCGTGCCAAATGTGGGAGCATCAGGATGCTGCCTTGCCCTTGTGGAGGGCAGGGCAGAGTTGCCATGGTGCGCGTTTGTTGCTCGCCGAAATTCCTTTGGTGCGCGACAATTGTGCAAGCTGGCCATGCCAGTTTTTGTGCCATGCACCAAGAATTGCTGCCCTGCCCTTGCGGAGGGCAGGGCAATGTTGCCAAAAGGTGAGGTTCCAAGTTCGAAACTTGGTGGAGGCACACGCTGCTCCTTTTCCTTGGTTTCCTTGGCACCTAATTCACGCATAAGGCTTGGCTTCCTTGGAGGTCTTGTGTTCGAACCTTGGTGAAAGCAATCGGGGGAGCAATTTTCCTTGATTTTACATGAAGAGCACGACATTGCCCTGCTCTCCAAGAGGGCAGAGCAGAAAAAAGAGCGCTACTTGCTTTGGGGTGAGGCTCCAGCTTCGAACCTTGGTGGAAGCACATTGGTTTATTTTCGCTTATTTTTTGCCCTTAAAGATTCCTTTTGTTCCTGCCTCAATTGTATGCCAAATATAAATTGCTATATATCGTTGGAAAGCTCCGAATGTCAGCTTTCCAACGCAACTGGAAGCACATCAATTGGACATCTGTAGCTCAAGTTATAGCCCTTTGAAGGAGGCATGGTCATGCTGTGAGCGCCCAGATTTTACCTTAGCGAAAATTCTTGCTTCCAACCTCACTTTGCATCACGATTCTGCCCTGCCCTTGGCAAGAGCAGGGTAGTGTGTGCTGATTGCCTATTCTCCTTTAATTTGGTCATGGGCCATGCTTTTAAAAGCGTGGCCTACGGCTCCAAAGTGTACCCCAACTTCAAAGTGTACCCCAAAGCTCTTTTTTTCTCCTTTTTTTGTGCTTCTTTGCTTCTTTTTCTTCTTATTTCCTACAAGATTTATAAAATTAAAAGATCAAGAAAATCTTCCAATTAAGTACAAAAGAATGCAATATTTAAGCACTAATCATCAATTTCTTGTATGAAAAAGCATAGAAAAATAGGTATATGATGACTTGTCATCACTCTCCATGAATTCTGCACTCTAGTTGTCAGGAGCTTTCCATGCTCATTCTTTACTGTTGTGATCCCAAACTTCTTGGGCACCACTTGTACTGGACTGACCCATTCACTATCTGAGATGGGGTAAATAATATCTACTTCAAGTAGCTTGGTCACTTCTTTCTTGACAACTTCTAAGATGGTGGGATTCAATCTTCTTTGGGGTTGATAGACAGGCTTTGATCCATCTTCTAAGAATATTCTGTGCTCACAAACTTGAGGGATGATGCCTACTATATCCGTCAAGCTCTACCCAATTGCTTTCTTGTGTTGTCTCAGCACACTGAGCAGCTGCTCCTCCTATTGGAAAGTGAGTTCCCTTGCAATGATAACTGGGAGCTTCTGATTATTCTCAAGGTAAGCATACTTAAGGTGTGGAGGGAGGTGCTTCAATTTTGATCTCTGCTCATGGCTAGGCTCTGGATCATCCGGGGTTATTGATAATGGCAAAGTGTCCTCATTATGTTCAGAGGGTGTCCCCACACTTGGACCTTGCTCTAAGTTTTTCTCTTCTACTTCTTCTTGGTGAACTTCAGCTATAGTTTCATCAATGATGTCACACTGGAATATAGAATGATCTTCCGGATGGTGCTTCATAGCTTCATTCAAACTGAAACTCATTGCTCTGCCATCTATCTCAAAGGAGTAAGTTCCTGAGAATGCATCCAGCTTGAACTTCGAAGTCTCCAGGAATGGTCTTCCAAGCAGGATTGATGACGGTCTTCCTTAGTCATTAGGGGGCATTTCCAGGATATAGAAGTCAATGGAAAATTGTGAGCCCCTTAATGCTTACTAATACATCTTCAGCAATTCTAACTACTGTAATAATGATTTTATCTGCTAACACAAAATGAGCTGCTGATGAGCGGATAATTTATACGCTTTTTGGCATTGTTTTTAGTATGTTTTAGTTAGCTTCTATTATATTTTTATTAGTTTTTAGTTAAAATTCACTTTTCTGGACTTTACTATGAGTTTGTGTATTTTTCTGTGATTTCAGATATTTTCTGGCTGAAATTGAGGGACCTGAGCAAAAATCTGATTCAGAGGCTGAAAAGAACTATAGATGCTGTTGGATTCTGACCTCCCTGCACTCGAAGTGAATTTTCTGGAGCTACAGAAGCTCAATTGGCGTGCTCTCAACGGCGATGGAAAGTAGACATCCTGGGCTTTCCAGAAATGTATAATAGTCCATACTTTGCCCGAGATTTGATGGCCCAAACTGGCGTTCCAAATCAGCTCAAAACTGCCCGGCATTAAACGCCAGAACTGGCACAATAATGGGAGTTAAACGCCCAAACTAGCACAAAAGCTGGCGTTTAACTCCAAGAAAAGTCTCTACACATGAAAGCTTCAATGCTCAGCCCATGCACACACCAAGTGGGCCCGGAAGTGGATTTTTATGTAATTTACTCATTTCTGTAAACCCTAGGCTACTAGTTCTCTACAAATAGGACCTTTTACTATTGTATTTTCATCTTTGGATCAATTTAGATCTTAGGAACATCTTTGGACGTCTAGTTCTTAGATCAGATCTTGGTTCTTCTAGTTCCCTCTCTGGGGCCGAAGCCAATGATCACTATTATCACTTATGTATTTTCAACGGTGGAGTTTCTACGCACCATAGATTAAGGTGTGGAGCTCTGCTGTACCTCGAGTATTAATGCAATTACTATTGTTCTTCTATTCAATTCAGCCTATTCTTATTCTAAGATATCACTTGTTCCTCAACTTGATGAATGTGATGATCCGTGACACTCATCATCATTCTCACCTATGAACGTGTGC
>NC_029772.3:54165065-54165290 GCF_000817695.3 Arachis duranensis | reverse complement strand
GATGGCGGCATTCAAGAGAATCCGGAAGGTCTAAACCTTGTCTGTGGTATTCTGAGTAGGATTCAATGATTGAATGACTGTGACGAGCTTCAAACTCCTGAAGGTTGGGCGTTAGTGACATACGCAAAAGAATCAATGGATTCTATTCCAACCTGATTGAGAACCGACAGATGATTAGCCGTGCCGTGACAAGGTGCGTTGAACATTTTCACTGAGAGGACGGGA
>NC_029772.3:54160956-54164898 GCF_000817695.3 Arachis duranensis | reverse complement strand
ATATCTCTATCTTTATGCCTTATTCGTATATCATCCATAACCATTTGAATCTGCCTGACTAAGATTTACAAGGTGACCATAGCTTGCTTTTTACCAACAATCTCCATAGGATCGACCCTTACTCGCGTAAGGTTTATTACTTGGACAACCCAGCGTAATGTTTATTACTTGGACAACCCAGTGCACTTGCTGGTTAGTTGTGCGAAGTTGTGATAAAGAGTTGAGATTGCAATTGCACGTACCATGTTGATGGCGCCATTGATGATCACAATTTCGTGCACCAAGTTTTTGGCGCCGTTGCCGGGGATTGTTGAGTTTAGACAACTGACGGTTCATCTTGTTGCTTAGATTAGGTATTTTTCTTCAGAATTTTTAAGAATGAATTCTAGTGTTTCAAGGTGATGTTCTTATCATCACCAAAGCTGATTGATTCTCATCAATTTAGCTCTTGAAGCTTGGCTAGCCATGCCTAATTCCTTTAGACTGAAGCTTTAGACTAACATTTCATGATTCCTGGAATTCTCATTAAGAATTTTGATATCTTTATTTTCTTTTCCACTTAATTTTCGAAAAATCCAAAAAAATTACAAAATCATAAAAATAAAAAAAATATTTTATGTTTCTTGTTGAGCCTAGTGTCTCATTTTAAGTTTGGTGTCAACTGCATGTTTCTGTTCTTCTTGCATTTATCATGTGTCTTCATTGATCTTCAAGTTGTTCTTGATGATTTACTTGCTCTGATCTTTAAATTCTCTTGTTTTGAGTGTTTTGTTGTTTCTCATATGCATTCTCAATTTGTTAGTGTCAGTAGTATACAAACTTCTAAGTTTGGTGTCTTGCATGCATTGTTATTTGATTTTAGTTACATTTTAATTATTAAAAATCCAAAAAAATTTTAATTTGTGTCTTTTCAAGTCAAAAATACAGAGAATTGAAGATTCAGAAAATACAGCAGAGGAATTACACAGAAAAAGCCTGGGTGTTCAAAACGCCTAGTGAAGAAGAAAAACTAGCGTTTAAACACCAGCCAGGGTGCCTGGCTGGGCGTTTATCGCCCAAAAGGGTAGTGTTTTGGGCGTTAAACGCCAGAATGTGCACCATTCTGGGCGTTTAACGCCAGGATGGCACAAGAGGGAAGATTCTGTTTTTAATTCAAATTTTTTTCAGGTTTTCAAAATTTTTCAAAAATCAAATCTTTTTCAAATCATATCTTTTCAATCATATGTTTTCAATATCAATTTCTTTCCATTTTCAAAAATACTTGCTAACAATTAATGATTTGATTCAACAATTCAAGTATGTTGCCTTTTCTGTTGAGAAAGGTTTAATGTTTGAATCATATCTTTTCTTGTTAGACAAGTCATTGATTTTCAAAATCAAATCTTTTTAAATTGTTTTTCAAATCATATCTTCTCAATCACATCTTTTTAAAAACCATAACTTTTAAGTCATATCTTTTTAATCACATCTTTTTCAAAATAGTTTTCAATCATATCTTTTTACTTTCTAATTTCAAAATCTTTTTCAAAAATCACTTGATTTCTTTTTTCACTCTTAAGTTTTCGAAAATCAATTAGTATTTTTTCAAAATGTTTTTAAAATCTTTTTATTTTATTTCTTCCCCTCTTCTCACATCCTTCTATTTATGGACTAACACTACTCCTCAATGTACAATTCGAACTCCATCTTTCCTTGATAAGTTTGAATTTTCTACCTCTTCCTTCCATTTTTCTTTTCCTCTGACACTTCAAGGAATCTCTATACTGTGACATAGAGGATTTCATACTTTCTTGTTTTCTTCTCTTTCATATGAGCAGGAGCAAAGACAAAAGCATTCTTGTTGAGGCTGACCCTGAACCTGAAAGGACGTTGAAGCGAAAGCTAAGAGAAGCTAAGGCACAACTCTCTGTAGAGGACCTAACAGAAATCTTCAAACAAGAAGAAGACATGGCAGCCGAAAACAACAACAATGCCAACAATGCAAGGAAGGTGCTGGGTGACTTTACTGCACCTACTCCCGACTTCTATGGGAGAAGCATCTCTATCCCTGCCATTGGAGCAAACAACTTTGAGCTTAAGCCTCAATTAGTTTCTCTGATGCAACAGAATTGCAAGTTCCATGGACTTCCATTGGAAGATCCTCATAAGTTTTTAGCTGAGTTCTTGCAAATATGTGACACTGTCAAGACTAATGGGGTTGACCCTGAGGTCTACAGACTTATGCTATTCCCTTTTGGTGTAAGAGACAGAGCTAGGATATGGTTGGACTCACAACATAAAGAAAGCCTGAACTCTTGGGAAAAGCTAGTCAATGCCTTCTTGGCAAAGTTCTTTCCACCTCAAAAATTGAGTAAGCTTAGAGTGAAAGTCCAAACCTTCAGACAGAAGGAAGGTGAATCCCTTTATGAAGCTTGGGAAAGATACAAACAATTGATCAGAAAGTGTCCCTCTAACATGCTTTCTAAATGGAGCATCATAGGTATCTTCTATGATGGTCTGTCTGAGCTGTCCAAGATGTCATTAGACAACTCTGCTGGAGGATCTCTTCATCTGAAGAAGATGCCTGCAGAAGCTTAAGAACTCATTGAAATGGTTGCAAATAACCAATTCATGTACACTTCTGAAAGGAATCCTGTTAACAATGGGACAAATCAGAAGAAATGAGTTCTTGAGATTGATACTCTGAATGCCATATTGGCTCAGAACAAAATATTGACTCAACAAGTCAATATGATTTCCCAAAGTCTGTCTGGAATGCAAGCTGCACCAGGCAGTACTAAGGACGCTTCATCTGAAGAAGAAGCTTATGATCATGAGAATCCTTCAATAGGTGAATTACATCGGAGAATCCTATGGAAACACCTATAATCCTTCATGGAGTAATCATCCAAATCTCTCATGGAAGGATCAACAGAGACCTCAACAAGGTTTCAACAACAATAATGATGGAAGAAACATGTTTAGCAATGGCAAGCCTTTTCCATCATCTTCTCAGCAACAGACAGAGAATTCTAAGCAGAGCCACTCTGACTTAGCAACCATGGTCTCTGATCTAATCAAAACCACTCAAAGTTTCATGACTGAAACAAGGTCCTCCATTAGAAACTTGGAGGCACAAGTGGGTCAGCTGAGCAAGAAAATTACTGAACTCTCTCCTAGTACTCTTCCAAGCAATACAGAAGAGAATCCAAAAGGAGAATGCAAGGCCATTAACATGACCCACATGGCCGAACTTGGCGAGGAGGAAGAGGTAGTGATCGCCACTGAGGAAGACCTCAATGGACGTCTACTGGCCTCCAATGAGTTCCCTAATGAGGAACCATGGGAATCTGAGGCTCATAATGAGACCATAGAGATTCCATTGGATTTACTTCTGTCATTCATGAGCTCTGATGAATATTCTTCCTCATAAGAGGATGAAGATGTCACTGAAGAGCAAGTTGCTAAATACCTTGGAGCAATCATGAAGCTAAATGACAAATTATTTGGTAATGAGACTTGGGAGGATGAACCCCCTTTGCTCACCAAAGAATTGGATAACTTGTCTAGGCAAAAATTACCTCAAAAGAGACAAAATCCTGGGAAGTTTTCAATACATTGTACCATAGGCACCATGACCTTTAAGAAGGCTCTGTGTGACCTAGGGTCAAGTATAAACCTCATGCCTCTCTCTGTAATGGAGAAGCTAGGGATCTTTGAGGTACAAGTTGCAAGAATCTCACTAGAGATGGCAGACAATTCAAGAAAACAAGCTTATGGACTTGTAGAAGATGTTCTGGTAAAGATTGAAGACCATTACATCCCTGCTGATTTTATAGTCCTAGAAACTGGGAAGTGCATGGATGAATCCATCATCCTTGGCAGACCCTTCCTAGCCACAGCAAAGGCTGTGATTGATGTGGACAGAGGAGAATTGATCATTCAAGTGAATGAAGAATCCTT
>NC_029772.3:54159926-54160759 GCF_000817695.3 Arachis duranensis | reverse complement strand
TAAGTTTGGTGTTGGGAGGTTCCAACATTGCTCTGAGTATCTGTGAGGCTCCATGAGAGCCCACTGTCAAGCTACTGACATTAAAGAAGTGCTTGTTGGGAGGCAATCCAATGTTATATTTATCTAATTTTCCTTTGTTATTTTATGTTTTCTGTAGGTTGATGATCATGGGAAGTCACAAAATCAATTGAAAAAGCAAAAACAAAATGAAAAATAGAAAGAAAAATAGCACACCCTGGAGGAAGACCGTGCTGGCGTTTAAACGCCAGTAAGGGTAGCAAATGGGCGTTTAACGCCTAGTCTGGCACCATTCTGGGCGTTTAACGCCAGAAAGGGGCACCAGACTGGCGTTAAACGCCAGGAAAGGGCAAGAAGCTGGCGTTAAACGCCAGAAATAGGCACCAGCCCGGTGTTTAACGCCAGAATTGGCATAGAGAGCATTTTTGCTCGCCACTTGGTGCAGGGATGACTTTTCCTTGACACCTCAGGATCTGTGGACCCCACAGGATCCCCACCCACCCCACCACTCTCTCTCTTCTTCACCGATTCACCAATCACCTCAACACCTCTTCCCCAAAAACCCCTCACCTATCAAATCCCATCTTTCTCTTCACCACTCACATCCATCCTTCATAAAACCCCACCTACCTCACCATTCAAATTCAAACCACTTTCCCTCCCAAACCCACCCTCACATAGCCGAACCTTCCCCTCTCTCCACTCCTATATAAACCCATCTTCACCACCTCCTTTTCACACAACCTAAACACTACTTCTCTCCCTTTGGCCAAACCACAAAGCCATCTCCATCTTCTCTATTTCTTCTTCTTCTA
>NC_029772.3:54159139-54159720 GCF_000817695.3 Arachis duranensis | reverse complement strand
TCATGGGAGATGGAGAGATTCATCTCAAGGGTGCATTAAGACCACTTCTATGAAGTTGTGGCCATCAAGAAGGTGATCCCCGAGGTCCCTTTCAAACTCAAAAAGAGTGAATACCCGGAGATCCGACATGAGATTCGAAGAAGATGTTGGGAAGTTCTTACCAACCCCATTCAACAAGTCAGAATCTTAATGGTTCAAGAGTTCTATGCCAATGCATGGATCACTAAGAGCCATGATCAAAGTGTGAACCCGAACCCAAAGAATTGGCTTACATTGGTTCGGGGGAAATGCTTAGATTTTAGTCCGGAAAATGTAAGGTTGGCATTCAACTTGCCTATGATGCAAGGAGATGAACACCCTTACACTAGAAAGGTCAACTTTGATCAAAGGTTGGACCAAGTCCTTATAGACATTTGTGAAGAAGGCGCTCAATGGAAGAGAGATTCAAGAGGGTAGCCGGTTCAACTAAGAAGGCATGACCTCAAGCCCGTGGCTAGGGAATGGTTGGAGTTCATCCAACGCTCAATCATTCCCACTAGCAACCGGTCCGAAGTTACTATAGACCGGGCCATCATGATTCA
>NC_029772.3:54129970-54157789 GCF_000817695.3 Arachis duranensis | reverse complement strand
TGTTAAAATTCACTTTTCTGGACTTTACTATGAGTTTTTGTATTTTTCTGTGATTTCAGGTATTTTCTGGCTGAAATTGAGGGACCTGAGCAAAAATCTGATTCAGAGGCTGAAAAGGACTGTAGATGTTGTTGGATTCTGACCTCCCTGCACTCAAAGTGAATTTTCTGGAGCTACAGAAACCCAAATGGCGCGCTCTCAACGGCTTTGAAAAGTAGACATCCTGGGCTTTCCGGTAATGTATAATAGTCTATACTTTGCCCGAGATTTGATGGCTCAAACTGGTGTTTAAAATCAGCTCAAATATGTCCGGTGTTAAACGCCGGAACTGGCACAAGAATGGGAGTTAAACGCCCAAACTGGCACAAAAGCTGGCGTTTAACTCCAAGAAAAGTCTCTACACATGAAAGCTTCAATGCTCAGCCCAAGCACACACCAAGTGGGCCCGAAAGTGGATTTTATGTAATTTACTCATTTCTGTAAACCCTAAGCTACTAGTTCTCTACAAATAGGACATTTTACTATTGTATTTTGATCGGGGTAAAACTTGTCTCTCAACAAATTCCCATTCAGCAAGTGTACCAAATTTGTCGTCAAGTAAAAACTCACAATAGAGTGAGGTCGAATCCCACAGGGATTTATTGATCAAGCAACTTTAATTAGAGGAATGATCTAGTTGAGCGAATCCATGAATAGAGTTGATAATTGCAGAAATTAAAATGGCGAGAAAGTAAATGACTGAAAGTAAATAGCAGAATTGTAAATGGGAATAGGGGAATTGCTCATAAAAGTAAATTGCAGAAAATAAAGAGAATGGGTAAGATCAGAAATGGGAAGTTCATTGGGCTTAGGAGATGTTGCATTCTCCGGATCAATTTCATTTTCATCTCTTCCTCAATCAATGCACTCATTGATCTCCTTGGCAATCTTAAGTGATTGAATCACAATTTCTTGCAATTCAATCTCTCAAATCTTGATCAATAGCCAATTCCTTGGTCAACTGCTCATGAGAAGAGATGAAGTGTGGTCACTGATTATACCACATGCACTTCCCAAATCAAATGCTTAGAGGGTTATAGCCACATACCCATCCACACTCAATTTGGTCCAGCATGAGAAAGCATTTCTAGCTAATCTCTTCATTCCTCTTTCAAGGATCCGAAGAGATCCATGTTTGAATAACTTCTTTTCCAAGATAACTATCCAATTGGATGAAGATCGAAAGCTTTCAAGTGAAATCAAAAGGAAAGATAGAAGAAGAACAAGAAAATTAGTATTGATCCATCAAATTACAACAGAGCTCCCTAACCCAATGAAAGGGGTTTAGTTGTTCATAGCTCTAGAAATCAAAATCAAAGATGGAGAATACATCATTAAGCTAGAAGTGCAGAGAAAGTAAAAATACAAAGGGTAGTTCTCTCTCCTCGCTCCCCCAAAAAGCCCCTTCTCTATTTCAAAACTACTCCTATATATACTACTCTTCTCAGCTTCTAGTTAGCTCTTCAAGTCTTGGGCCTCTGGATCTTTGAGTTTGAAGCAGTTCCTTTCTTCATTTGGGCTTGGCTTACTTGCAGAGAGAAAGTGTGAAGTGGGCAGAGACTTTAGCTCAAGTCGTTAGGGGTGTTTAACATTTAGTGAAAATACAAGTTCGAGAGCGTTAGTGACACTTAACATTGTCACTAACGTTGCCATGCACCCCTTTGCCTCACGTTAAAGCTCACGTTAACTGGGTTAACGTGGCTTTTAACGTTGCCTTGTTAGCCTTTGAGAACGTTAGTGACACTCAACATTGTCACTAACGTTCAAGTGTGCCCCTTCTTCTCACGTTAGAGTCCACGTTAACTCAGTTAACGTGGCTTCTAACGTGGCCATTCTTAGCCATCCCAACGTTAGTGACAATGTTGAGTGTCACTAACGTTGGCTCATTCTTCATTCCTCATCGTTAGCTTCCACGTTAACCAAGTTAACGTGGAGGTTAACGTGGCTCTTGGGGGTTGAGTGGTTGCTCCAACGTTAGTGACAATGTTGAGTGTCACTAACGTTGTCGACAACTCTCCATCTCTTACGTTAGCTCCCACGTTAACCAAGTTAACGTGGGAGTTAACGTGGCTCTTTGCACCTTAGGCCAACGTTAGTGACAATGTTGAGTGTCACTAACGTTGCTTCTCTTCCCCCTTTAACGTTAGAGGTCACGTTAACTAGGTTAACGTGGCTTCTAACGTGGCCATTTGTGAGAAATTGCCAACATTAGTGACAATGTTAAGTGTCACTAACGTTGGCTCAACTTCTCTTCTTCACGTTAGAGTTCACGTTAACTTAGTTAACGTGACTCTTTAACGTGGGCATTGATGGCTTTTGAGAGTGTTTTTGGCAATCACTTTTCTTCTTAACTTTGCAAGTTACGTCCCATTCCTTGCTTCCTTTGGTCCTGAAATCAAGCAATAGAGTGCATTAGAGTTCTAGTCCAAGTCATGGGTAATGCAATATACAATTTTGTCATTAAAATCATGCAAAATCCTCATGAAATAATGTAAAATGCACAATGTATGCTTGAATCAAGGTTTGAGTGAATATCTGCCCAAAACTAACTTATTTCCTAAGAAAATGCATGGAATTACCTAAAAACAGTAAAGAAAAGGTCAGTGAAACTGGCCAAAATGCCCTGGCATCATATTTTCATCTTTGGATCAATTTAGATCTTAGGATCATCTTTGGACGTCTAGTTCTTAGATCAGATCTTGGTTCTTCTGGTTCCCTTTCTGGGGCCGAAGCCAATGATCACTATTATCACTTATGTATTTTTAACGGTGGAGTTTCTACACACCATAGATTAAGGTGTGGAGCTCTGCTGTACCTCGAGTATTAATGCAATTACTATTGTTCTTCTATTTAATTCAGTTTATTCTTGTTCTAAGATATTCATTTGCACCCAAGAACATGATGAATGTGATGATTATATGACACTCATCATCATTCCCACTTATGAACGAGTGCCTGACAACCACTGTTGTTCTACAAGCAAACAAGGCTTGAATGTTTATCTCTTGGATCCCTTGATCGGAATCTTCGTGGTATAAGCTAAAATTGATGGTGGCATTCAAGAGAATCTGGAAGATCTAAACCTTGTCTATGGTATTCTAAGTAGGATTCAATGATTGAATGATTGTGACGAGCTTCAAACTCCTGAAGGCTGGGCGTTAGTGACAGACGCAAAAGAATCAATGGATTCTATTCCAACCTGATTGAGAACCGACAGATGATTAGCCGTGCCGTGACAGGGTGCGTAGAAAATTTTGACTGAGAGGATGGGAGGTAGCCACTGACTGAGCCTTATTCGTATATCATCCATAACCATTTGAATCTGCCTGACTAAGATTTACAAGGTGACCATAGCTTGCTTCATACCAACAATCTCCGTAGGATCGACCCTTACTCGCGTAAGGTTTATTACTTGGACGACCCAGTGCACTTGCAGGTTAGCTGTGCGAAGTTGTGATAAAGAGTTGAGATTGTAATTGAGCGTACCATGTTGATGGCACCATTGATGATCACAATTTCGTGTACCAGCTGCCGACCTTTTTAAGGGAGGGAGCCTCAAGGCATCATATATAGACAATGGCATTATACTAACACACGCTCCTAAATCACACATGCAGTCAGAAAATAATACACCTTCAATGGTACAGTTAACCATGCATGGACCTGGATTACTACATTTTCAAGTATACCTCCCATTAAAGCAGATATAGAACTACCTAAAGGAATAGTTTCTAATTCATTAATTTTATCTTTGTGTATGCATAAATCTTTCAGAAACTTTGTATATTTAGGTACTTGTTGAATAACATCAAAAAGGGGAACATTTACCTCAACCTTTTTAAAAATTTCTACCATTTTGGGATCAAGTTCCATCAGCTTTCTGGACTTCCGTGCAAGGTGTGGAAATGGGATAGGAATGGCGCCATTTGCAGCTTCTGCTTCCTTTGGTGCTCTATTCCTGGGGTGAGGTATTTCTTCTTCAACCAAGTCTTGCACTTCACCTTCTTCTTCAACTTCCTCCACTTCAACCATGTCCTCCATTGGGGCGTATTTTAGTGAGCTTGGCTCCTCTAGATTCCTCTCTTGCAGTGTGGTTCCGGACCTCAAAGTGATGACATTGATACCTCCCTTGGAGTTGGGTAAAGGTTGAGAGGGGATTCCACTGGAGTTTGAAGGCTGGTTGTTGGAGTTATTCAGTGATCCAATATGTGAGACAAGAGCTTGCAAGGTAGAATTTAGACCGTTCAAGGTAGAAGTGAGGTTGTTCTCCATGGTCTTCTGCCTTTGATCAATAGAGTGTAGCAACTTGTCATTGGAAGAGGAAGGGGGTAAGTAATCTAAGGGGTCTGATGTTGGTTGTTCTGAGGTGTTTGGGACTACCTTTGGTGAGGTTCTCTGTAAGGCTGATTCTGGTTCTGGTTCTACTGTCTGTTATTATTATTCTACCTCTGATTTCCATTGTTGTCTCTGCCTCCTCTATTATAGTTGTCCCTCCATCCCTGGTTGGAAGTATCTCTCTAACCCTGTTTGGAGTTGTCCTACCAACCTTGGTTAAAGTTCCCACCTTGGTTATAGTTGCTGCCTTGTTGATAGTATCCTTGATTCGGGAGGTCATAGAATTTGTGAGTAGCTGCCAAGGTGTTGTCCTCATATTGGAGCTGTGGATATTCATCAGTGTAATGACTATAATAAGCACATATTCTGCATACTCTTTGAGGAACCAATTGTTGACTACGATGCGGTGAAGGAGGTTCAGACTGTTGATGGCCCAGATTTATCTGCTTCAGTAGGTTGGTCATCTCATATAATGATTGTGTGAGAGCAGTATTCTCGCTGCTAGAGAAAACCTCTGCCATGGCCTTGGGGTGGTTGTTCCTGTTCTACTTGTGAGTCCGAGCAGACTCAGCCAAGTTGGTGATCAGTTGCCATGCTTCATCTGTGGTCTTGTACATTTTCAGAGAACCATTGCTTGCACCATCTAATGTAGTCTTATCCTAAGTCTTCATGCCTTGTATGAAGTAGCCGATCAACACCAACTTGTCAATCATGTGGTAGGGACATGCGTCTAGGAGATTAGTGAAGTGCTCCCAGTACTCGTAGAGAGTCTCGGATTCGCCTTAGATGATCATTGAAATCTCTTCCCTTAGTCTATCAGTAACTTCAGCTGGAAAGTATTTTTCTAGGAATTCTCTCCTGAGCGTATCCCAGTTAGTAACGACTGCTTCAGGTTGAGTGTAGTACCACTCTCTCGCCTTTCCCTCAAGAGAAAATGGACAAGCGGCTAGTAGAATAGAAGTCTCAGTCGCACTATTACTCTTAAGCAGGTAAGCCGTGAAACTTTGGTAGTAGATTAATTAGTGCAGTCTTCAATTTAATATCAGCACCTAGATTTGGATGACACGCTTGGAAAGGTGGTAGTGTAAAGTTTGGAGCTCCTGCCTCCTGAAGGGTAAAACTCCTGGGAGCTGCCTCCTGAAGAGTAATCCTATGCGCTCAAATCAACTAAATCAGTAGAAGGGGAGCATGTTTCTTCCTTAAATGACGTTTCAAATTCGCCCTCAGAAAGGACTAACCGACGCCGAGCCCGCCTTATACGTGAGATAGTTCTTTCAATTTCAGGATCAAATATGGGTAGGCTCGGATCAGGTAGTGAACGCGTCATTCAATGAAAGAAACATACAACTCATGGTAATAGAATAAAATAAAAGAAAGTTCAAATAAAAATCCAACCAATAAATTAGCACACTGTTGCAACTCCCCGGAAACGGCGCCAAAAATTGACGTGGCAGAAAGATCACCAGTCAAGAATTTATAGAGAAAACAGCGTTGCAAGTATAGTATCTAAACCAATGAAAATTACGCATATCAATTTAAAAAAGTTGTCACAAAATTTAAAAATAAAATAACATTTCTCTTTTTTATCATTCTTCCAAGAGCCAACAGTTTTAACATTCATAACCAACAAGATAAAAAATATGCACTGTTTAAGCATTCTTTTAGAAAACAAAAAGTGTTGCCACCACATATAAATAATTTGAATTTTTCTTATTAAGAACTCGAAAGAGTTGCCTTCTTATTCTAAAAATATCTGCTATTTCATTCATGTTTAATGATGATGAGAAAAATAAATTATAGCTTACTTGGAGATGATAAAAATAAAAATAAAAATACTAACTACTACTACTCATATGACTCCTAAAATAGATTTCTAATAGCAAAAGTTATCACAGAGTAAAGATTAGGACTCAACAACCTTTATTTTGGAAGATGGATGCTCCTTCAATCTGTGGGGTGTCTGGTCCTTCAAGGGAGAGCCTCTGGCGCTTCAGTTCCTGTAGCTCACGCCCTTGCTTTTCTTGTTCTTTAAGTAGCTTGCAGATCATACTATTTTGATTTTGCTGTTCTTCCTTAAGTTGATCCACAGTTTCTTGCAGCTTCATGATAGATGCTTCTAGGCAGGTCCAGTAGTCAATCTGAGGGATTTCTAGGAGGAACTCATGCGCCCTCCTTTTGATGGAGTTTTCTTGTACTTGTTGCCCCTCCATTGACTTCTTGGTGATTGGATGTTCGACTGGGATGAACTCACCTACTCCCATATTCACCCCAGCCTCTTTACATAGCAGAGAAATCAAATTCAGGTAAGCCAATTTGGCATCCTTGAAGTTCTTATTTGCAATTGTGTAGAGCTCACAAGAAATCAGATGATGAATCTCCACTTTGTTTCCTTGCATAATACAATGGATTATCACTGCTCTCTTGATAGTGACTTCGGAGCGGTTGCTGGTAGGCAATATGGAATGCCCAATGAAATTCAGCCAGCCCCTAACAACTGGTTTGAGATCCCCTCTCTTGAGTTGGTTTGGAACACCTTTTGTGCTGATTGTCCACTTGGTTCCAGAGATGCATATGTCCTCTAGAATTTGGTCTAAGCACTTATCTGATCTCACCATTCTCCCATTAAAGGATTCTGGATCATCTTGTAGTTGAGGCAGCTTGAAGACCTCTCTTATTTTGTTAAGGTGGAAGTAAATAATCTTCCCTCTAACCATGGTTTGAAAGGTATAGAAAGCGGTTCCAGTCATTCTCGACCTCTCTGTTTGCTACAAATTTGAGTAGAATTCTTGAACCATATTTCTGTCCACCTTCATCTCAGGATTGGCTAGAATTTCCCAGCCTCTGTTTTAAATCTGCTCTTGGATCTCCGGATATTCGTCTTCTTTCAAATCGAATTTAACTTCCGGAATCACTGACCATAGACCCATTATTTTGTGGTAATGATCCGAATGTTCCTTGGTTAAGAACCTCTCTTGATTCCAAAGTGATTTTGGATTATTCTCTTTCTTGCCTCTTGAAGTGGTTTGTTTTCCCTTAGGAGCCATGATCTTAGTGAGTCTTAGCTCAATGATAACGCAAAACACACCAAACTTAGAGGTTTGCTTGTCCTCAAGCAAAAGAAAGGAAAGGAGAGGAGAAGGAGGAGAGCCAAATTTGAATTGTGGAGGAGAGGGGGTGGCAGAATGTTAATTTAAAAGGAAGGGGTGGGTTCGAAAATTTTTGAAAAAGATATGATAGAAGATGTGATTTGTAAAAGATAAGTATGAAATGCAAAAGATGTAATTTTAAAATTGAAAAGATATGAGAGAATTTTGAAAAAGATAAAACTAAATTGGAAAAGATAGTATGATGAGTTGAAAAAGATTTGGAAAGATATTAAAAAGATAGATGGGTTTTGCAAAAGATTTGAAAAGAAATCAAAAAGATATATGAGTTTTGAAAAAAAGATTTGAAAAGAAGAAAAGATTTTTAGGATTAAGAGTTATTTTTTAAATTTGAATTGAAAGATGAGGATTTGTAATATGTTTATGCAAGAAATTATGGATGAAAACATAAAAAAAATTGAGTTGGAAAACAAAACTACCTCCCCTCCATGTTCCTGGCGTTAAACGCCCAACTGTTGCCTGTTTTGGGCGTTTAACGCCCAACTGTAGCTTGTTTTGGGCGTTTAACGCTCAGTTGTTGCTTTTTTTGGGCGTTTAACGCCAGCCAGGGCTGGCACCAGAAAGCCTTTGTGACTGCGCATTTTTCTAAACACCCAGGATGTTGTAAGTCTGGCATTAAACGCCCAGAATGGGTAACGCCCAGAAAGGTATCCTTAATGGCGTTAAACACTTAGAATGATGCCCATTCTGGCGTTTAATGCCCAAAAGTGCCTCTTACTGGCGTTTTCGTGCCAGTGAGCTTCTTTTCTCTACTCTCTGCTCTTAACCCTTCTGTAACTCTGTGAACTCTTGTAAATGAGAATTAACTCTGATGATAATTTATTAAACTCCTATAATTATTATTTAAATGACAAATAAACTACAGTAATGGCTGGATTGCCTCCCAGCAAGCGCTTCTTTATTGTCTTGAGCTGGACCTTCCTGAGCCTTAATCTAGTCTCAGTTCTGAGCATTCTTGCTCAAAATTGCTTTCAAGATAATGTTTGACTCCCTATCCATTAACAATGAACTTTTTGTCAAAATCAATATCTTGAAGCTCTACATATCCATATGGTGACACACTTGTAATCACATATGGTCCTCTCCACCGGGATTTTAGTTTCCTAGGGAATAGCCTGAGCCTAGAGTTGAACAACAAAATCTTTTATCCTGGCTCAAAGACTCTGGATGACAGGTTCTTATCATGCCATCTTTTTGCTTTCTCCTTGTAAATTTTGGCATTTTCAAAAGCATTGAGTCTGAATTCCTCTAGCTCATTCAGCTGGAGCAATCTTTTCTCTCCAGCTAATTTGGCATCAAGGTTTAGGAATCAGGTTGCCCAGTAGGCTTTATACTCCAGTTCCACGGGCAGGTGACAAGCCTTCCTATACACAAGCTGGTATGGAAAGGTTCCTATAGGAGTCTTAAATGCTGTTTTGTATGCCCATAGAGCATCATCCAAGCTCTTTGCCCAATCCTTTCTACGGGCAATTACAGTCCGTTCCAGGATTCTTTTTACTTCTCTATTAGAGACTTCAGCTTGCCCATTGGTCTGTGGATGATATGGAGTTGCCACCTTGTGGCTAATTTCATATCGGACCATGGCAGTATAAAGCTGTTTATTACAGAAATGAGTGCCTCCATCTCTGATTAGTGCTCTAAGGACACCAAATCTGCCAAAGATATGTTTCTGGAGGAACTTCAGTACTGTCTTAGTATCGTTAGTGGGTGTTGCAATTGCCTCCACCCATTTAGATACATAGTCTATTGCCACCAGAATATAAGTGTTTGAGTATGATGGTGGGAAAGGCCCCATGAAGTCAATACCCCATACATCAATTAATTCAATCTCTAAGATCCCTTGTTAAGGCATGGCGTAACCATAAGGCAAGTTACCAGCTCTCTGGCAACTGTCACAGTTACATACAAACTCTCGGGAGTCTCTATAGAGTGTAGGCCAGTAGAAGCCACATTGGAGAACTTTGGTGGCTGTTCGCTCACCTCCGAAATGTCCTTCATATTGTGATCCATTGCAATGCCATAGGATCTTCTGCGCCTCTTCTCTAGGCACACACCTACGGATTATTCCGTCTGCGCATCTCTTAAAGAGATATGGTTCATCCCACAAGTAGTACTTCGCATCAGAAAGTAATTTTTTTCTTTTGCTGCCTGTTGTACTCCTTTGGAATGAATCTTGCAGCTTTATAGTTTTCAATGTCTGCAAACCATGGCACTTCCTTAATGGCAAAGAGTTGCTCATCCGAAAAGGTTTCAGAGATCTCAGTGAGGGGGAGAGGCATCCCTTCTACTGGTTCTATCCGGGACAGGTGATTTGCTACTTGATTCTCTGTCCATTTTCTGTCTCTTATTTCTATATCAAACTCCTGCAGAAGCAACACCCATCTTATGAGACTGGGCTTTGAATCTTGCTTTGTGAGTAGATATTTAAGAGCAGCATGGTCAGTGTACATAATCACTTTTGATCCTACTAGATAGGATCTAAACTTGTTAATGGCATAAACCACTGCAAGCAGCTCTCTTTCTGTGGTTGTGTAATCCTTCTGTGCGTCATTTAGAACACAGCTAGCATAGTAAATGACGTGCAGAAGCTTATTATGCCTCTATCCTAATACTGCACCAATAGCATGGTCACTGGCATCACACATTAATTCAAATGGTAATGTCCAGTCTGGTGCAGATATGACAGGTGCTGTGACCAACTTAGCTTCCAGAGTCTCAAAAGCTTGCAGACACTCTGTGTCAAAGATAAATGGCGTGTCAGCAGCTAGCAGGTTGCTTAGGGGCTTTGCAATTTTTGAAAAATCCTTTATAAACCTCCTATAGAATCCTGTATCTCCCAGAAACCTTCTGATTGCCTTAACATTGGTAGGTGGTGGTAATTTTTCAATTACCTCTACCTTGGTTTGATCCACCTCTATCCCCTTGTTCAAAATTTTGTGTCCAAGGACAATTCCTTCAGTCACCATAAAGTGACATTTCTCCCAGTTTAAAACCAGGTTGGTCTCCTGGCACCTTTTCAGAACAAGTGCTAGATGGTCAAGACAGGAGCTGAATGAATCTCCAAATACTGAGATGTCGTACATGAAGACTTCCAGAAATTTTTTCACCAAATCAGAGAAAATAGAGAGCATGTATCTCTGAAAGGTTGCCGGTGCATTACACAGACCAAATGGCATCCTTCTGTAAGCAAATACTCCAGATGGACATGTGAATGCTATTTTCTCTTGATCTTGGGGATCTACCTCAATTTGGTTGTAGCCTGAGTAGCCATCCAGAAAGTAGTAATAGTCATGACCTGCTAGCCTTTCTAGCATTTGGTCTATGAATGGTAAAGGAAAATGATCCTTTCTGGTGGCTGTATTGAGTTTTCTGCAGTCAATACACATACGCCACCCTGTAACTGTTCTTGTAGGAACAAGTTCAATTTTTCATTATGAACTACTGTCATGCCTCCCTTTTTGGGTACAACTTGGACAGGACTTACCCAGGGGCTATCAGAAATAGGATAAATAATCACAGCCTCTAGTAATTTAGTGACCTCTTTCTGCACCACCTCCTTCATGGTTGGATTCAGCCACCTTTGTGGTTGAACCGCTAGTTTGGCATTATCCTCCAGTAGGATCTTGTGCATGCATCTGGCTGGGCTAATGCCCTTGAGATCACTAATGGACCACCCAAGAACTGTGATAAACCACTATTTTATGGTTTATCTTGTGCTCAATTGAGTGGTTTTTATCAACTCTTTACCCACTTATTCATACTATTTACATGTTTTATATTTTCCTTCCTGATTTTGTGCTTTGATTGAAAATATGCTTCTTTGGACTTATCTTTGCTTATTATTAATCCTCTCTTATTACCATTAGATGCCTTGATATGTGTGTTAAGTGTTTTCAGAGATTACAAGGCAGGAATGGCTCAGAGGATGGAAAGAAAGCATGCAAAAGTAGAAGGAATACAATAAGTTGGAGAAATTGCTAAGCTGTCCAGCCTGACCTCTTCGCACTCAAACGGCTATAACTTTTGCTACAGAGGTCCAGATGATGCGGTTCCAGTTGCGTTAGAAAGCTAAGGTCCGGGGCTTCGATTTGATATATAATTTGCCATAGCTGCTTCAATGCCAGGCGACGCAAACGCGTGAGTCACGCAGACGCGTGACCTGGCAGGAACGCAACCCGCGCGGCCGCGTGAGCCATGCGGCCGCGTCACTTTTCCACGACTTGTGCGGACCAGAAAGCGCTGGAAGTAACTTATGGGCTGTTTTTGACCCAGTTTTCGGTCCAGAGAATACAGATTAGAGGCTATAAAGTGATGGAATGCATCCATTCATAATTATGCTCCAATAATTCACTTTTCATATTTTTAGATGTAGTTTTTAGTGAGAGAGGTTCTCTCCTCTCTCTCTTAGGATTAGGATTTAGGACTTATCTTAGTTTTAGGAGTGACTCTCAATCCCAGGTTCTTTATTTTTATTCATCCCAATTTAATTTATGAACTGTTCCATGTTACATATTACTCTTTTAAATTAATGTTATTTAAAATATTTCAGTTTAATATTGCTTCCTTTTATTTATGTTATTGTTGTTCTCAATCTGAAGACATTCTTATTACAGTAGATACAATTTTCTTTCCTTTTGGTTTTGGTTAAATAATTGGTAACTCTAGAGTTATCAAACTCATTATTGATTGAAAATTGGATTTCTTCATTTCATTAATTCATATTCCAATAACTCTAGCTTTTCCCAAGGAAAGACTAGAACTTGAGGATTCGAATTAATTCATCCACTTAACTTACCTTCATAGTTAGAGGTTAACAAAGTGGGAGAAGAATTCAATTCTCTTCATAATTGATAAGGATAACTAGGATAAGACTTCTAGTCTTTATACCTTGCCAAGAGTTTATTTTACAATTATTTATTTATTTTTATTGCTTTGAAAATATACCTGTGCCTATTGCCCAACTTCCAAAACCCCAATTTACAAACTCATAACCAATAATAAGAACATACTTCCCTGCAATTCCTTGAGAAGACGACCCGAGGTTTAAATACTTCGGTTATCAATTTATTTAGGGGTTTGTTACTTGTGACAACCAAAACGTTTGTACGAAGGGATTTTTGTCAGTTTAGAGACTATATCTACAACGTGACTATTTTTATGAAATTCTTTACTGGCAAAAATCCTAACGTCAAGCTGTCTTGTGTGTCCTTAGCACCTGAATTAGTGCTTTCTCTTCCTGTGGCTCTAAGGCAGAGCTTATGATTACAGGAAAAGTTTCACCTTCTCCCAAAAAAGCATATTTTAGGGATGGTGGTAGTGGTTTGAGCTTGGGTTTAGGAGGTTTCTCCTCTTCCTGAGGAATTTTCAGAGGTTCTTTTATTTTCTCTGGTTCTTCCAGATCAGGCTGAACATCTTTAAAGATATCCTCTAGCTCTAATTCGAGACTCTCTGCCATACTGATCTCCTATACTAGAGAGTCAATAATATCAACACACATGCAGTCTTTTCATGTGTCTGGGTTCTTCATTGCTTCAATAACATTCAGCCTAAACTCATCCTCATTGACTCTCAAGGTTACTTTCCCTTTTTGGACGTCAATGAGGGTTCATCTAGTTTCTAGGAAAGGTCTTTCTAGAATGAGAATTGCACTCTTGTGCTCCTCTATTTCCAGCACTACAAAGTCAGTGGGAAAGGCGAATGGCCCAACTGTGACAATCATGTCTTCAATCACGCTTGATGGGTATTTAATGGAGCCATCAGCAAGTTGAAGACATATCCTGGTCGGTTTGATGTCTTCAATCAAGCTAAGCTTTCTGATAGTGGATGCAGGGATTAGGTTGATACTTGTCCCAAGATCACATAGAGTTGTCTTGGTACAGGTACCCTCTAATATGCATGGTATCATAAAGCTTCCAGGATCCTTATGCTTTTCTAGTAAGCTCTTTAAAATGATTGCACTGCATTCTTCAATGAGGAGAAATTTTTCAGTTTCTCTCCAATCCTTCTTATGACTTAAGATCTCTTTCATGAACTTAGCATAAGAGGGTATTTGCTCAGGTGCCTCTGCAAACGGAATCTTGATTTCAAGAGTCCTGAGATAGTTTGCAAAGCGGGCAAATTGTTTATCCTGTTCCGCTTGGCGGAGTTTCTGAGGATAAGGTATTTTGGATTTATATTCTTCAACGTTGGTTGTTGCAGGTTTATTTCCTACAGAGGTAGGTTGAGAAACCTTCTTGAGGGAGTTATTATCAGCACTTGCAAGTGTCTGACCCCTCATAGGCATTTGAACGCCAGGATTGGGGGCTAGATTGGCATTTAATGCCAGATTCCCTCCCTTTTCTAGTGTTTGAATACCAGAACTGAACATGGGTTGGGCGTTTAATGCCAATTTTTCTCCCTTTTCTGGCGTTTGAATGCCAGAACTGGGCGTCCACTGGGTGTTTAACGCCAGTTTTTCACCTTTTTCTGGTATTTGAACGCCAAAATCATTCCTCTCAGGGCTCCTACTATCCTCAGAGGGATTTTGGGTAGTAGTCTTCTCATCCTCTATTATTTGTTCTTTTCTTGGCTTTCTACTGCTTTGAATTGAGGTATTCAATATTTTTCCACTCCTTAATTGAACTGCATGGCACTCTCTGTTATCTATTTTGATAAATGTTGTCTAATCTGGTCAAGTTGTGCTTCCATGTTCCTGTTAGCATCCTTAGTGTCTTGTAACATCTCTTTAAATTCTACCAACTGTTCTGTCAGATAACATAATTGCTTATTGATTTCAGCAACTTGTTCTAGAGGACTAAGTTCAGTGGATACAACCTTAGCCTCTTCTTTTATAGAGGACTCACTACTTAAGTACAGATGCTAATTTCTAGCAACTGTATCAATGAGCTCTTGAGCCTCTTCAATTATTTTCCTCATGTGTATAGATCCACCAGCTGAGTGGTCTAGAGATATCTGAGCTTTTGCTGTAAGCCCATAGTAGAAGATGTCTAACTGCACCCATTCTGAAAACATTTCAGAGGGGCATTTCCTTAGCATCTCTCTGTACCTCTCCCAGGCGTTGTAAAGGGATTCATTATCCTCTTGTTTAAAGCCTTGGATGTCTAGCCTTAGCTGTGTCATCCTCTTAAGAGGGAAATATTGATTCAGGAATTTGTCTGACAACTGTTTTCATGTTCTTATGCTAGCTTTAGGTTGGTTATTTAACCACCTCTTAGCTTGGTCTTTTACAGCAAATGGAAATAGTAATAATCTGTAGACATCCTGATCCACTTCCTTATCATGTACTGTGTTAGCAATTTGTAAGAACTGTGACAGAAACTCAGTAGGTTCTTCCTGTGGAAGACTGGAATACTGGCAAATTTGCTGCACCATGATAATAAGCTGAGGATTCAACTCAAAACTACTAACTCCGATGGAGGGTATACAGATACTACTCCCATATGAAGCAGTAGTGGGGGTTAGCATATGACCCCAGAGTCCTTCTAGACTGTTCATTTCCACTTAGGTCCATGATGGAGAAAGGGAGATGATGTGGATTTATTTTATTTACTTTATTATATTTATTTTTTAATTTTTTTTGAAATAATAAGAATAAGAAAATGGATATTAAGATAATAAAACAAAATAAAAAATTTGAAAATATTTTATGAGGATTTTTGAAAAAGAGTGAGGGGAGAGAAAGTGGTTAGGAGTTTTTGAAAAAGATATGATTTTTAAAAATTTTGACCAAGTCAACCTAATGAATACGAAAATTATGAGCAATTAAAGGAAAAGATATATTTTTTATGTTTGAATTTTATTATGAAAGAGAAAAACACATAAAAGACAAAAGATTTAAAATTTTTAGATCCAATGCTCCTTGTTTTCGAAAATTTTGGAGGGAATACATGATAAACAACTATTTTATGGTTTATCTTGTGCTCAATTGAGTGGTTTTTATCAACTCTTTACCCACTTATTCATACTATTTGCATGTTTTATATTTTCCTTCCTGATTTTGTGCTTTGATTGAAAACATGCTTCTTTGGACTTATATTTACTTATTATTAATCCTCTCTTATTACCATTAGATGCCTTGATATGTGTGTTAAGTGTTTTCAAAGATTACAAGCCAGGAATGGCTCAGAGGATGGAAAGGAAGCATGCAAAAGTGGAAGGAATACAATAAGTTGGAGAAATTGCTAAGTTGTCCAGCCTGACCTCTTCGCACTCAAACGGCTATAACTTTAGCTACAGAGGTCCAAACGACGCGGTTTCAGTTGCGTTGGAAAGCTAACGTCCGGGACTTCGATTTGATATATAATTTGCCATAGCTGCCCCGATGCCAGGCGACGCGAACGCGTGACATTGCAGGAACGCAACCCGCGCGGCCGCGTCACTTTTCTGCGACCTGTACGGACCAGAAAGGGCTGGAAGTGACTTCTGGGCTGTTTCTGACCCAGTTTTTGCCCCAGAGAACACAGATTAAAGGCTATAAAGTGGGAGAATGCATCCATTCATAATTATGCTCCAATAATTCACTTTTCATATTTTTAGATGTAGTTTTTAGTGAGAGAGGTTCTCTCATCTCTCTCTTAAGATTAGGATTTAGGACTTCTCTTAGTTTTAGGAGTGACTCTCAATCCCAGGTTCTTTATTTTTATTCATCCCAATTTAATTTATGAACTGTTCCATGTTACGGATTATTCTTTTAAATTAATGTTATTTAAGATATTTCAGTTTAATATTGCTTCCTTTTATTTATGTTATTGTTGTTCTCAATCTGAAGACATTCTTATTTCAGTAGATACAATTTTGTTTCCTTTTGGTTTTGGTTAAATAATTGGTGACTCTAGAGTTATCAAACTCATTATTGATTGAAAATTGGATTTCTTCATTTCATTAATTCATATTCCAATAACTCTAGCCTTTCCCAAGGAAAGACTAGGACTTGAGGATTCGAATTAATTCATCCACTTAACTTACCTTCATAGTTAGAGGTTAACAAAGTGGGAGAAGAATTCAATTCTCTTCATAATTGATAAGGATAACTAGGATAAGACTTCCATTCTTTATACCTTTCCAAGAGTTTATTTTACAATTATTTATTTATTTTTATTGCTTTGAAAATATACCTGTGCCCATTTCCCAACTTCCAAAACCCCAATTTACAAACTCATAACCAATAATAAGAACATACTTCCCTGCAATTCCTTGAGAAGACGACCCGAGATTTAAATACTTCGGTTATCAATTTATTTTGGGGGTTTGTTACTTGTGACAACCAAAACGTTTGTACGAAGGGATTTCTGTCGGTTTAGAGACTATATCAACGCGACTGTTTTTTTGAAATTCTTTACTGGCAAAAATCCTAACGTCAATACACCAAGGCACACCAAACTTAAAAATTTTAAGATCAGCGCACAAAGAAGACCTAAGAACACTTTGAAGACTCACAAGAACAACAAGAACAAAAAGAAAGAATACCAAACTTAAGATTTTTAGAAAACCAAAATAAAATTTTCGAAAACTAAAGAAAAATTAACAAGAGAACACCAAACTTAAAATTTGGTACAAGATTTAATCAAAGAAAAATTATTTTTAAAAAGATTTTAGAAAGGAAGACTCAAAGGGGCAACTATTCCCAAGAACATAGACACATTCAACAAATGCAAGGATTGAACAGAGAAAAACTATTTTTTTAGATGACAAAAACACAAAGGACACCAAACTTAAAATATACAACTAGAATCAATGAGAAACTAACAATTAATAAAGAAAAATAATATTTTTGAAACAAAAAATTTCAAAAGAAAGTAAAAGACTCTAAACCAAAAAGACAAATTTTTCCTAATCTAAGTAACAAAATAAACCGTCAGTTGTTCAAACTCGAACAATCCCCGGCAACGGCGCCAAAAACATGGTGCACGAAATTGTAAATCACACTTTTCACAACTCGTACCACTAACCAGCAAGTGCACTGGGTCGTCCAAGTAATACCTTACGTGAGTAAGGGTCGATCCCACGGAGATTGCCGGCTTGAAGCAAGCTATGGTTATTTTATTATTCTTAGTCAGGATATCAATAAGGGTTCTTAGTTTTAATTGCGAAAAATAAAAGAACATGAAATAAATACTTGTTATGCAGTAATGGAGAATGGGTTGGAGTTTTGGAGATGCTCTGTCTTCTGAATCTCTACTTTTCTACTGTCTTCTTCTTTACGCACGCAAGGTTCCTTCCATGTCAAGCTGTATGTTGGTGGATCACCGTTGTCAATGGCTACCATCCATCCTTTCAGTGAAAATGGTCCATGTACATGGCTAATCATCTGTCGGTTCTCACTTGTGTTGGAATAGGACCCAATGATCCTTTTGCGTCTGTCACTACGCCCAACATTCGTGAGTTTGAAGCTCTTCATAGTCATCCCATCCCAGATCATACTCAGAATACCACAGACAAGGTTTAGACTTTCCATATCTCAAGAATACTGCCAATTAATTCTAGCTTATACCACGAGGACTCTGGATTCACGGATTGAACGCTCTGTTGTCAGGAGAGGCAGTCAAGTTCGTGAACCAGAAACCCAAGAGATAAACACACAATCAAAGGTAGAATGGAAGTGGTTGTCAGGCACGCGTTCATAGGTTGAGAATAGTGATGAGTGTCACGGATCATCACATTCATCATGTTTAAGTGCGAGTGAATATCTTAGAATAGAACAAGCGTGATTGAATAGAAAACAGCAATAATTGCATTAATCCATCGAGACACCGCAGAGCTCCTCACCCCCAACCATGGGGTTTAGAGACTCATGCCATCAAAGGTACAAATTCAGATGTAAAAACTGTCATGAGGTACAAAATAAATCTCTAAAAGTAGTTTTTATACTCAACTAGTAACCTAGGTTTACAGAAAATGAGTAAACTAAGATAGATAGTGCAGAAATCCACTTCTGGGGCCCACTTGGTGTGTGTTGGGGCTGAGCATTGAAGCTTTCACGTGCATAGGCTATTCTTGGAGTTAAAGGCCAAGTTGTAACCTGTTTCTGGCGTTTAACGCCAGAATAAGGCAGAAGGCTGGCGTTGAACGCCAGTTTGCATCATCTAAACTCGGGCAAAGTATAGACTATTATATATTGCTGGAAAGCCCTGGATGTCGACTTTCTAACGCAATTCAGAGCGCGTCATTTGGACTTCTGTAGCTCCAAAAATTCCATTTCGAGTGCAGGGAGGTCAGAATCCAACAGCATCTGCAGTCCTTTTTCAGCCTCTGAATCAGATTTTTGCTCAGGTCCCTCAATTTTAGCCAAAAAATACCTGAAATCATAGAAAAATACACAAACTCATAGTAAAGTCTAGAAATGTGATTTTTGCATAAAAACTAATAAAAATATTCTAAAAAGTAGCTAGATCCTACTAAAAACTATATGAAAATACCCCAAAAAGCGTATAAAATATCCGCTCATCAGTAGCCATTGACAATGGTGATCCACCAACATACAGCTTGCCATGGAAGGAGCCTTGCGTGCATGAAGAAGACAACAGTAGGAAAGCAGAGATTCAGAAGATAGAGCATCTCCAAAACCTTAACCTGTTCTTCATTATTGAATCACAAGTACTTTTTATTTCATGTTATTTATTCTTCATAAACAAAAATCATTTTTATCATTAATCTCCTGACTAAGAGTTACAAGATAACCATAGCTTGCTTCAAGTAGGCAATCTCCGTGGGATCGACCCTTACTCACGTAAGGTATTACTTGGACGACCCAGTGCACTTGCTGGTCAACTGCACGAAGTTGTGTATCATGATTTCGTGTACCAGGCATCAAAAACTTGGTGCGAGAAATTGAACTCCGCACAAATGAACCATTAAGTGAACCGGGTCGTCCAAGTAATACCTCAGGTGGGTGAGGGT
Organism: Arachis duranensis; assembly: GCF_000817695.3. Lineage (NCBI taxonomy): Eukaryota > Viridiplantae > Streptophyta > Magnoliopsida > Fabales > Fabaceae > Arachis > Arachis duranensis. The sequence continues at coordinate 54,138,356 of NC_029772.3, read as the reverse complement.
CAAATCCTACGGAGATTGTCAGATTGAGCAAGCAATGGCTATCTTGTAAATCTTAGTCAAGCAATTAGAAAAGATGGTTGATTGTTTGAAAGCATAAATGAAATAGTAAAGACCGAAATACCAGATTGATGTGAAAATAGTGATAAAGATTCAGTTAAGGCTTCGGAGATGCTTTTACTTTCCGGATTAACTTTTCTTATTGTATACTTCAATAACGAATGATTCATTCAATGGCAGTCGTAAGTGACTAACTCATGTCCTCTCATCAAGTTAATCTTTTCTAAACCACAATAATCTACCATATTCGAGTAACTCATGTCCTCTCATCAATTTGACTCATGGCTTTTCACTGCAGCCAAAGATGAAGCTCTAAGCAATCCACTCCCCTTCGTGATCCTACTCAAAATGCCACAAACAAGGTCGGATCTTCCATATCAGAGAGAGCTGCTTTTCTGACTCTAGCCTTAGTACCACAGAAACCTCAATAACCCACTGTCAACGGGATTTCATGTCACATATCCAAAGTTTCCCAGGCACGCTCTTGGAATCTGCAATGCATTCTCTAGCTTTAGTTCAATGCTATCCGGTCTGGACTCACACGAAACCCATGTAGAACAAGGATGAATGTCACAGTTCACCCTCAATTCATTAAGATTGAAGAACGAGAACATATATGAGAATAGAATCGGATATATTGAAATAGAAATAGTAATATTATTAATCCATGAGAACCAGTAGAGCTCCTAACCTTAACTTAGGAGGTTTAGTTGCTCATAACTTACACAAAGTAATAATGTATTCGAAAATAGTGTGGATAATGAGGCAGAAAATCCTAAACATGGATGATCTTCTCCTTTAAATACTAATCTAATAACTAGAGATTACAAAAATAAGATAGACTGGACTCTTAGTGCAAAAATCTACTTCATATGCCCACTTGATGAGTGTTTGGGCTGAGCTTGGGGGTGACTCCATGTGCTGAGACTCCTTTTGGGGCGTTGGACGCCAAGCTTGCTCCTTTTTGGGCATCCAAACGCCAGCTTGCTCCCTTTGGGGCGTTGAAACGCCAGGCAGGGGTCAGATGGGCGTTCAACGCCCGTTTTGGGCCATAATCTTCAATGATAATAATGGAATATTATACATTTCTGAAAATCCCTGGATGTTAGCTTTTGAATGCCGTTGAGAGCACGTCATTTGGACCTCTGTAGCTCCAGATATCTCCGTTTGAATGCACGGAGGTCAGAATCTGACAGCATCTGCTGTCCTTTCTCTGTCTCTGAATCAGGATTTTTCAAAACTTGCCAGAATCACTCAAAAATCACCTAAAAGCATAGGAAAAACTCAAAAACTCAAAGTAGCATCCAAAAAGTTATTTTTTCACAAAAACCTACTAAAACTTAATAAAACTTAACAAAACATAACCAAAACATTATGAAAATAATGCCAAAAAGCCTATAAAATATCCGCTCATCATGTAGCTTAGGTTTTTCTCTCAATTTTCCTTTGGATGTAATTAGGGTTTATCTACAAGTTTGCATTTTCAAATTTTGATCTTGGTCTCTAGCTATTTCCATTGTAAGTATTCCTTAATTTTCTCTTTTATTACATTACTTGTTCTAAACTTTCTTATATTTTAATTCACTTTACCAATACATATATAATTTTACAATTTTGAGTTTTAGTTGATGAATTTGTTGTTTAATGGTTTTTATATGTTTGTTGAGTTGCCATTGTTGATTTTGTTTGTTGGTTGTTCATGGTTTTGAGTATTTTTTTTTTTCAATTTTGCCATGCATGTTTTATGATTATGCCTACCATGTGTTTGATGAAATGCCAACTTTGATTATGGGGTAGATTTCCACTCCTTGACTTGGGGGAAATGAATTTAAGGAATACTAGAGTCATAATGTCCGATATTTAGTGATAATTTTTTGGTTGTTAATTGATATTGTTTCCATTAACGCTAGCTTTTTACTAAGTTAATTGGTAAGTTAGCTAGGACTTGTGGATTAATAACAATTATGCTCACTTGACTTACTCTTCAATGTCAAGGGTTAACTAGGTGAGATTAATCTATCATAATTATCATAGTTGTGATTATGGCAAGGAAGGAATTTCATACTCATCCCAAGAGAAGGTTCCATTTATGTTTTGAACCACTCTTCACTTACTTTAAAGCTTTACTTGTTCATATTACATATCTTTGATTCCTTTATTAGTTTATTAATTGCAATTTTGATTGTTCTTTAATTCCTTTAATTATTCACTTTCTCATTGAAAACACCCAATTTTCACAACCAAAATTGTGCGCTCTTGGTGACTAGTTCCTAGGGAAGAAGACCCAAGGTTTAATTACTCTTGGTTATTTTTATTTGAATTTAAACTTTGATTGATGGGATTTAATTGCCGGCTTGGACTATGCTACCGACGAAATGGTTCTTGTTTCTGAGAAAATTCCAAATCGGCACAAATCCTTATCTCATCAATACTTCTATGGCAAATCATTAGTATTCAAACCCCAATCCCTTGGTGATTCAATTTCTCTTTAACCTAATTAATCACTAATCCCTTAGTCAATTATTTAAGAAAAGAGTTACATGCGTTCATGATGAATGAATTATTGATGGTTTAGAATTCACAAATAATTCCTCGTTGCAAGTATAGTTTCTAAACCAACTAAAATCCTTTCATACAAAAATTTGGTTGTCACAAGTAACAAACCCCTAAAAATATAAACCAAAGTATTCAAACCTGGGGTCGTCTCTCAAAGGAATTGCAGAGTAGTGTTCTTGTTATTGGTTATGAGTTGTATATTTTGGGGTTTTGGATAAGAAACAAGAAAAGTAAATGGCAATGAAATTCAAATGATAAAAAGCTCTTGGCAAGGTATGGTGGTCAGAGATCTCTATCCTTATCACTAACCACAACATGAGAATTGGCAAGGATCAACCCCATTAAATCATCCTCTAACCAATAAAGGAAAGTCAAATGAGCTATATCAATCCAAGTTCATAAGTCCTAGCTATCCACTAAATCAATTAGTGATGGCTAGAGTCAACAGCTCTCAATCATCAATTACTTGAACATTAGTTACTCAAGAGTTCCTAAGTTACCATCCCAAGCCAAGAGCATGAAAATCTAATCTAACATCCCTCCAAGAATTTTGTCAAACACTTGGAAGGCATAAAAGAAAAGTATGATAGAATTGCAAGAAAAGTAAATATACACTACTCAATTGCAAGGAAATTAACAACAACAATTCAATTAAGCAATAAAGGAACATGAAACATGAAATTTCATAAAAGGAAAATGGAAGAACAAAAGTGCATCAACATAAAAGTAGAGAATTACAAGAATTAAATGCTAAAATAGAGAGAGGAGATGTAGAAGAATAAGAATTACAAAAGGAAAAGTGAATCAAAGCATGAAATTAACCTAGATCTAAAAAATCCTAATCTAGATCTAACCTAATCCTAATTCTAGAGAGAAGAAAGAGCTTCTCTCTCTAGAAACTAACTTTCCCTCCAAAACTAAACTAAACTAAAACTAATGTGTGAAGTGATTTCAATTCCCTTTTGAATTCTGCCTTTAATAGCCTGGGAAGCCCAGAATTCGCCCCCAGCATTTTGCCTTTAAGTGAGTCACGTGCGAGCATCGACGCGTACACGCCATGTACGCGTCATGTACGCGTATGCGTCGCCTTGCGACGCCACTTTCCATACGTGCGCGTCGATCTCGGCATCCCAAATCCTTGTTTCTTCATGAGTTCTCCACTTGCATGCTTTTCCTCTTCATCCCTTTGATCCATTCCTAGTGTTTCTAATTTGAATTCACTAACAAACACATCAAGGCATCTAGTGGAATCAAAGTTGAATTAAATTTAGCTAATTAAAGGTTCGAAAAGTATGTTTTCACACTTAAGCACAATTTAGGAGACAATCATGAAACCATGCTATTTCATTGAATAAATGTGAAAAAAGGTGATAGAATCCCCTAAATTAAGCACAAGATAAATCCTAAAAATGGGGTTTATCAGTTCACTAATTTATAAAGCCACACAATTCATAAGAATCTCCCTTAGTTGATTTTATGTCATATATCAAGTCTAGTTTCAAAACTTAAGAGTTGTGAGAATTGGTTTTCAAGCTTAATTCAATTAATCAACTTTTCCAAGAGGTTAAAAGAATTCAAGTTAGAGAAGAATGGTTTTCCAACACATTCAAACTGTTTAAGAGGAACAATGAAAACCTTTTTCTTGAGAAGGAATTAATGCATAAATTAAAGGTGGAAAAGCTATTATACTAATCCATAGAATTAACAGAGCTCCTAACCTTGACCAAGGAGAATTAGTTTCTCATATTCTTCAGAGAAATCCTTAACCATTGAAAGTAAAAATTACCGAAGAGAAGAAGAGGTCAATGCCCTCTTCCCTTATATACTAACCCTAGAAAACAAATTCAAAATTCAAACTTAAACAGAATCAAAACTAAAGTAAAACCAAATCTCCTTCATAATTGTTATTTCCTCTGTAAAGAGATCTTTCTTAATTGTTTGCAATCCTCAATCAATGCCATCAATTTTGGGATTTTGATTGATCAACCAAAGGTAGAAGAATTGGAGATAGGAAGGCTTTGTTTGAAGCCCTGGAAGGTGTCCAAGACTTCCACGTCCCATGTGATGATTCCTACGTGCCACGTGAAGTCTAACCATGTATGGATTTTCTTTCTGTGAAGCCCACGTACCATGAAGGATGTTGCATTGTTCATGGCCTTAACTTGCTCAGTTGTTGCCTCTGGTTGCCCTTGATTACCCCTCAAGGTTGTACGTGGTGAAATCCACGTACCATGTAAAAGCACACTTGTGCGTACCAATGTACCAAATGGCCAGGCACGCAGACGCGTCCTTGCCGCGTACGCGTCCCTAGGCTACTGGCACCAACCCATATATTTTTTAGAGAGTTGTGCTAGCATTGGGCTAGCACTAAGCCTTCAGCCCAACTCGAGGTACGCGGATGCGCACAGTACGCGCACGCATCCTTTCACGATTACCCCAGCTACGTGTGAGCGCACAATACGCTCCCGCGCCCACCCCTGAACTCATCAATGTACGTGGACGCGCACCGTGCGCAGCCGCGTTGATTAAAAAATCACTAACCCTAAGGACGCGACGAGAACTCACGCAAACGCACCCCATCCACCCCCAACGTCTCCCTCTCTTCTCCCTCTCACTCCATCCCACTCCCTGCAACCACCACTCGCCAGTGTCCAACCACCGCCGCCGCAACCGCTCGCTATCACCCTCATCCCTTCCTTCTCTCTCGTCCACACACTCTCTTTCTCTTTCTCTCACCTCTCTCGCCACTCTCTCTCTCTGCTCTCTACCACCGAGCCGCGGTGGACACCCCGTCGCCACCAGTGGACCTTACTGCCACCGCCCAACCCTCTCCTTCTCCCCTTTTCCTCTTCCACCGTCTTCCACTCCTTATCACTCACACTCACCACCCGACTTTGCCACTGCCACACTCTTCTGCACCCACCACCACCGCAGACTTCGTCGGCTGCCACAAATCCAGGGGCAGTGACCCACCTCTCTTCCCCCTGCCCATTCCCAATTCTGTTACTGCTTCCGCCCCCAGGTTACCCTGCCCATTGCCCTGTTTCTTTACTGCTTTCATTAAATTTTTGTATACTTAGACTAGATGATTAGTTGAATAATCTGCATGATAGGATAGATAGAAATAACTACGGTTAGGTCTTAGGTTGTGGTTAGAGGATTCTAGTCCTGATAATTACTCCGTTTGTGTTCATTCTCTGCTTCATTACTTGTCTGTTGAATGCTAATTTTGAGCTGCTCTGTATTCATACTAGTGATGCTTTGCTGCTATATCACTACTGCTGTGTTTGAATGATGCTACCTAACTCATGTAAATTCCCTGCTTGTTTGATATGTGAACTCATGTGACTATTTGTGCTATGTTTGCTATCCGGGAACATCTAAATTACTGCCGGAGTACTGTCCAATTTTCTGAAAATCCTTGTCTTTTTTTACTTGTTATTTAAGATTGAACTTGATACTTTTCGAAATAAGTTTTATAGAATCCATCATGTTCAATTGTTAGATAACTTTGGGTTGGTTTATCCATGTTTCATATGTTTCCCGTGAGTTGCTTTGAACCATTGCATGCTTTAACCTTTCAAGTTACTCAAATGCCTTTGATTTGTGCTATTTTCACCATTTGACTTAACTTGGCAATCTCTTTGAAGCATGGTTCATTCGTTTCCAATAATTGGTGAATTTTAATTGTGTAACCCATTTAACTCAATTTGGTTTTCTCTTCCTTGGGTTTATGTTACACAAAACGCATTTCACACTTGTCACACCAATTATTACATAGCTAGTAACCATGACATTGATGACTTCCTTTCAATTGATTGCTCCTCTTGCAATTTCATATTTCATCATCAATGACAGCTTTGTCCTCATCGTTATGAGCATGCTTGCTTTCTATGCTTTGTAAACCATCATACCCCTAACCTTTGAACTAGATTTTCTAAATTCTAACTTACTCACCTAGCTAACTTCTCTTGGTTTTAAACTAACCATTGACCATTCTTTTGGGTATGATGCTCGTTGGGCTTAATAAACAAGCATGATATGTCTAATGCTTGAATTCTTGGTTTGTGACTTGACTTTCTTTTTTAGCTTATGGTCACTTGCAATCCAAGTTTTCATTCTTTTAACTCACTTCATGAGTGTATCATTCCATGATTGCTATCCCTCTACTTGGCTAAGTGCTTATATGTCACATTTATTTTTTTCAGGATGTTAGATAGGGAAAAGGGCAAAGCCAAGGCTACTACCTCTAGGAAGAGGAAAGCACCTCAAGCCCTTACCCTATTCCCTTATGCTCATTATGCCAAGAACCCAGTGAATAAAGTGGATAAAAACCAACAACTACAGGCCACTGACATGGCCAAATTCCGGAAGAAGGGCATGAACATGGAAAAGAGGCTGTCTCTCCCTAATGACGTAAGACACTCCATTGAGACCCGAATTCAGGAACTGGGCCTCCATTTTATTGATAGAGAGATGGAGAGAATAAACACCTCATGGGTCAGAGAGTTCTATTGCAACTTCTCCCGAGCTACCCTCGACTCGGTTCACCTGAGAGGTGGGCAAATATTGATCACTGAGGTTGCAATTGAGGATGCACTCTATTGTCCGCCCCGGACTGGAGCCACAGATGCGTGTGACCAAGCAGAGATAGCGATACACACTATGACCTTTGACTATGATATGTTGAAACACATTATCGCTACCCGAGACGCTATCTGGGTGATGGCTTCTGAAAACAAGAGGCCGAAGGGAATGTTATTCACTTATCTAACTAGAGAGGCTAGGACTTGGCAGCAGATATTTGCTTGTTATGTCATGCCTACGATGCACTTTACAAAGATCCCTATGGATATGCTCGTCTTGATAGGATGTGTGATGGACGGGAAGGAGGTATACTTCCCTAAATTGGTCAGAAGATCTATGTGGCGAGCACACATCCGGGGCTTGCTACCATTTCCATCGATGGTTACTAGGATGATTGAGCTGGCTGGCGTCCCCTGGAGGGATGATGATAAGACACCACTGATACAAAAAAATTAAGATTTCACGTATTTACCGGCAAGTATACCGGATCGTATCAAGTAGTAAGACTCACAAAGAGTGAGGTCGATCCCACGGAGATTGGTAGATTAAGCAACTTTAGTTAAATGGTAGATTTAGTCAAGCAAACATAGTTTTGATTTCATGAGCATTTTGATTTTTAAACATAATTGCAAGAATTTAAATGGCAAAGAATGTAAAGAACTAGAATAAAGAAATGAAGTGCGAGTAAATGACGGAAACTTAAATTGCAAGAAACTTAAATAACATCAAAGGTAAATGACAAGAAATTAAAGGGTGCAGAAATTTAAAGAGCATAAAAGTAAATGGCAAGAAGTAGATGAACAGAATGTAAATAACAAGAGTAGTAAATAGACAGAATGTAGAAAGGGATTGGGAAATGGGTAATCAAATCACTAGAGCAAGAGAAATGAGAATTAATGATAGAGAGGATCATTAGGGATCAGAGATGCAAGTTCTCATGAATTGATGTTAGGCAAATCCTTCTCAATCATGGGTATAGATCCATGGCAAATGGGTGATTGAATCCCAATCTCTTGGTGATTCAATCTCTCTCAAAATAGCCAATTGCCACTCTCGTGATCTAATTGTTCATGAGAAGAGATGAAGATCAATTTTAATCCAGCCACACAATTTCCAAAATCTCAACCAAGGAGAGTCACATCTCACATACTAACCAAAGTATGTTGATTGAGGAAATCATGAGAGG
>NC_029772.3:54124889-54127082 GCF_000817695.3 Arachis duranensis | reverse complement strand
AATTCTACCACAAGCATTTAACTAGGATAGTAACTCTTTGAGTTCTCATTTCCTTCTTTTTCTTCCTAGTAATTGATGCTTAGAGCCTTTTGCCATGTTCTTTTGTTTTTTTTTTTTGCTTTCTTTTGTTGCTGCTTCTTGGATCAATAAGTGTTTGAGAATCTCCATAATACTTCTTTGAACTCTATTTCCTGCCTATGAGCTCCCATGCAAGTTTTCACAAACATGCAACCTCAATACACAATCATACAACTAGAACCACCACTTCTCTTAATCTTTTGCTTGCCTCAAAATAGATTTTTGACTCCTTAATCATTCTTTTCAAAGAAATGTTCTCTGTTTGCATTTTTATAGGTATTGAGTGCAAGCAATTTCAAGAGTATGGTGTTATGATATATCAGACATCTTAGTTATTGAACTACAAAGAAGTTATACTAAGCAGACAAACAGGGGTACATATCACTTTCAATCATAGTAGTTTGAATACAAGACAATCACTCAACAATACAACCTTTTGGAGTTTATTAGCTTTACTCCTTATCATCATCATTGTTGGTCTTTATATCACTCTTTGTCTCTTTGGTTGATGATGCTTGATCCTTTTCAAGATTGAAGTGATCGCCTACAATGAACTTTGAAAGTTGCTTGTCCCCAAGCACTTGAGAGATGGTTAGCATGCATGTATGCTTGTGATCTTCTAGACATAAGTTGGTGTGGGGACACCAAACTTAGTTCCTTGCTTACTTTTATATGCAGTGGAATGAATACATGCAAGAAACATCAAGTGCTTCTATTAAGGAAATAAAATCTAAATTAAAAGTAGCAATTGTTAAGTAGTTTTTTCTGATTGTTTGGAGCTAATGACTAATCATGCAAAGGGTTAAAATGTGTCTTTAATGAAACTTTTTGGTGGAACACCAAACTTAGCACCTCACATTCACCTTTGAATTCTGTTGGTGTGTAATACCAAACTTAGCTCCTTGCAATGCAGATAAATATACTTAACTTTTTTATTGAATTAACTAAGAAAAGAAGACTACCTTTGGTTGGGTTGCCTCCCAACAAGCGCTTTTTTATCGTCATTAGCTCGACGGTTGTCCCTCTTTAGGGCGGATGATTATCATAGTGCCTTAATCCTTCCCCTCTCACCGTGAGCTTCCTTCCAGTATCATTCTTGATGATTTCCACATGTTCAAGTGAGAGGATTTTGTTCACTGTGTAGTATCCAGAAAAGTGTGGAGATGTCTCTATTGGTTGGTAAGTTAGCATCACTTTATCCCCTGGTGAGAAGTCTTCAGTGGAGATTTTCTTGTTTCTCCATTCTCTTGGCATTTTCTTCTTGGGACTCTCTTCTTTTCCAGGAGATAGTCCAGGTTTTGGGGTCTCAATTTTTGGACGGTCCTTGCTATGAATCTTAAATGCTGACTTTGATTGCAGTTTCTCCTCTATTCTTTGAGCTTGTTGCAGCACTTCCACTTCTTCATTTTCTTTCCAGCATGAGCTTGGAAGTGCCTCATCGGGTGCCTCTTTCAAGTTTGGATCTATGGAATCAATCTTCATACACTCTTCCTCTTGGGTAGAGTCTTGCAAATTCTTGAACACATGGAACACTATATGCTCATCATGCACCCTTAGCATTAATTCTCCTTTTTCGACATCTATCAATGCCCTGGCAGTAGCTAAAATGGGCCTTCCTAGAATAATGGAAGTGTTGTCATCTTCCTCTATGTCTAGGATGACAAAGTCAACTGGGAGGAAAAATTTGTCCACCTTTACTAATACATTCTCTACAACCCCGAGTGCTTGCTGAATAGATTTATCCGCCATTTGAAGGGCTATCTCTGTAGGTTTCAATTCATGAATCTGAAGCTTCCTCATCAAAGATAGAGGCATCAGATTTATGCTTGCACCAAGATCACAAAATGCTCTCTCAATCATCATGTTGCCTATTGTGCAGGGGATGTGAAAGCTCCTTGGGTCTTTCTTCTTCTTTGGCAACTTTTTCTGGATGATGGCACTACACTCCCTGGTCATCATAACCGTTTGTCCCTCTTTCAAGGATCTTTTCTTTGTCAACAATTCCTTCATGAACTTAGCATATAGGGGCATCTGTTCAAGTGCTTCAATGAAGGGGATGTTGATGTGTAGTGTCTTGAATATTTCCAAGAATTTGGAATATTGCTTCTCTTTGTT
>NC_029772.3:54111246-54120511 GCF_000817695.3 Arachis duranensis | reverse complement strand
TTGGTTGGGTGGCGTTGGCAACGCCCTCCTCAAGTTGGCAACGTGGTTGAGCTTGCTCCAGGGCCAAGCTTGTGTGTGTGGCGTTGCCTTCAACAACGCCCATGGTTCTTGGCGTTGGCAACGCCCTCGACACTCCTTCATGGCTCAAGTTCCTTGCTTGTGTGGGCGTTGGCAACTTGGTTCTAGAGTTGGCAACGCCAACTTTGCTTCCAGGGCTGCCAAACTTGCTTGAGGCTTGTGTGTGGCGTTGGCAACTTGGTTCTAGAGTTGGCAACGCCAACCTTGCTTCCAGGGCCAAGTTTGCTTGCTTGTGGCTTGTGTGTGGCGTTGGCATCTTGGTTCTAGAGTTTGCAACGCCAACTTTGCTTCCAGGGCTGCCAAACTTGCTTGTGTGGGCGTTGGCAACTTGGTTCTAGAGTTGGCAACGCCAGCTCTTCCTCCAGGGCCAAGTTAGCTTGTGTGTGGCGTTGGCAACGCCATCTTCAAGTTGGCAACGCCAACTTTGCTCCTTGGTTGCCTCCAGGGCCAAGCTTGCCTTGTGTTGTGGCGTTGGCAACGTGGATCCCAAGTTGGCAACGCCAACTTCTTGCCCAGCTTGCATCATTCTTGCTTCCATGCTTCCTTGTTTCATCACCTATCATCAACAAGGGAAATAGCTTCAAAGTCTTACCAATTCAAGCAATAAATTTCATGAGATTCATTCATACTCATTCATATATGCATTCCTTAAATCATTTGCATGAATTTGGCTAGAATTAACATGTTCCTTGATATCTCATGCATGGAAACAAAACTCATAAAAGGACTTGTTTATTTAGAGAAAATGAGTGAAATTAAGCTAAAATCAACTAAACTAACTAGCTAATATATCAAATATGCAATTGCATCAACCACCACCCCCAACTAACGACGACAAGGAAGATGTTATTCCTTGGGGTGGATGGATACATGAGAAGTCCCCTTCCAGGCACCGTTCTCGAGCTAGAGTAGCCATAGAGGCACCTGGACCTTCAGCACCAGCAGTACCTTCTTCTTCAGCAGCAGCAGCACCTATATCACCCCCACTAGCACCCGAGCCGACCTATCTTCTGGTTCAATGTTTGTTTCGCTTTATGGAGCGCAGTGAGTGCCAGATTATCCGTCACCTAGACCGGATTGACCAGATATTCGTGGCCCAGGGCATTGAGCTACCCCCTCTACCAGAGTCCTCCGACTCTGATAAGGAGACCCATGAGGAGGAGCACGCAGAGGTACATGAGGAGGAGCCGGTCCACATAGAGGCACCACCATAGACACAGGAGACACAGGAGCCTCAGCCTGAGCCCTAGCTAGAGCCAGAGCCGACCAGTGTATCTCTCCCTGAGCTTGAGAATTAGCATCGGGGGCGATGCTTGATCTTAAGTGTGGGGAGGTTGCCGTTGGCACCGTCAGTAGATTGGTGAACATCTCGGCTATTTCCTAGTTATGCTACCTTGTTTTATTTTGCACATTATTGTATATATTGCTTATGTTGGATACTTTGGACACTTTTGCCTTAGTTGTTGAATACTCTTTCATTTTAGATGTTAGATAGTTGGATGTTAGATATTTCATACTTTTAGTTAGATTTTTCTTTATATAGTTATCTTTTTAGCTTGTGGTTGTGACTAGAAATTGTTTTGGAATTGTCAAGACCTAGTTAACCCTCTTTTTTTCATATGAAAATTGTTTTGATTGAAAAAGAAAAGGGTAAACTAAGAAATTTTAGAATTTCTCAATCACAATAATGCTTAGTCAAATTATTGTGAGATTTTCCAAGGAATTTAACCATAGGGCACCACCCCAATTGATTGGAAAAATTTTGTGAAACTTGCTTGAATTCTATACTTTGTGAAGCATGTTTTGAGCTAAGAACACAAGCAAGTGAGTTTTGAGCCTATTGGTGTGGTTACATCTTATAACCACTTATTTCCCTTCTTGTGTGCAATTGTTCTCTTTCTATAATTGTGATCCTTGATTTGCTCAATTCTATATGTCCAATTATTCCTTGTATTCATGCATTTATATGATTGAGGCCATTATTTCATTAGCTCACTTAACCAAATGGCCTACCTTTTACCAACCATTGTAACCAAGTTTGAGCCTATGCTTAATCCAATTATTCTTTATTTTAGCACATTACAAGCCTTAAAGCGGAAGACAATAAAAGTTCCTTGTTTGGATCTTTGATTGACTTAGGCTAGTGAGAGTGTTTGTTATTCAAATTTGGGGAGGTTTGGAAACATTGGTTGGGATAAAAGGGATGTTTTGTATTTTTATATTTGGAAATTGGGTGCATGCTCATGTATTGACCAAATGTATAGACCTTGTGCATTGATGATGTCGCATAAGGCTTGAAAAAAAATGGGAAAAAAAAAGAAAAAAAAGATAAATGTGAAAAAGAAAAAAAAGAAGAAAAGCAATAAAAAGGGGACAAAATGCCCCAAAGTAAAGCTCAATAAAAGATCAATGCATAAGTGTTGTGAAATGAAAGAAAATGCATGAGTATGTGGAAAAGTGAAAGATGGGTAGTTAGGATAGAACTCAATTATATAGGTTAGGTGGGAAAGTTTAAGCTCATCAAGGATCCAAATTCTAGTCCACTTATCTATATATAATCCTACCTTGACCCTAGCCCCATTACAACCAATGAAAAGACCTCATGATATTTGTATGCATGCATTGAATGGTTGTTGATTGTTAGATGAGGAACAAATTTTGGAAAAGCATGATTAAGGGAGAATTGAGTGGATTAACCCCAAATACCGAGTGAATAGAGTGTAAACACTTCCGGTGAGGGTTCGAGGCTCAATTGCATGTTTTCACCACTATCATCTATGTTCATGCAAGTTTATAAATCCTTTTGATAGTTTTAATACAATTGTGGGTTGGATTTGATTCCTATTGCTATAAGCCCTTGTGTTTGTATATGATCTCTTGGAAATTGATTTGTTTTTACCAAGCAAGTGCATTCATTATAGGTAGTTGCATTTAGATAGGTTGCATGTAGCTTAGTTGTATTTAATAAATGTCATACCCCTTAGTTCATTCTTAATTGAGCATGAGGACATGCTAAGGCTTAAGTGTGGGGAGGTTGATAAACCCCGTTTTTAGGGTTTATCTTGTGTTGAATTTAGAGCATTTTGATAACCTTTCCTCACATTTACTCAATCAATTAGCATAGTTTTGTGATTGTCTCCTTATTTGTGCTTAGATATGAAAACATGCTTTTTAGGCCTTTAACTTGATGATTTTAATCTCCTTTTGACTCCACTAGATGCCTTGATGTGTTTGTTAGTGATCTCAGATTGAAAAGGCTAGGAATGAATCAAAGGAGTAAAGAGGAAAGCATGCAAAGTGGAGAAATCATGAAAAGCCAAAGAATTGGAAAACGCCATGGGCGCGCGCGCACTGCACGCCTTTGCGCGGATTGCAAACTGACTCATGGACGCGCACGCGCACTATGCGCGTCCGCGCCAAAGGCTACACGTGATTTTTAAAAGAAAATGATCCCAGCGATTTCTGGGAAGCTGTGGGGCCAAGTTGCAACCAATTTTGGCACCAAAATGCTTTAAAGGATCAAGGATTGAAGGGGGAAAGGATGATTCTACCATTCTAGCATCTTTAGTTTATTCATTCACATTAGGATTAGTTTTAGAGAGATCAGATCTCACTTCTCTCTAGAATTAGAATTAGGATTAGGTTTAGGTTAATTTCTCCTCTTAGATCTAGGTTTAATTCATACTTTGATTTACTAGTCCTTTATCAATTCTTACTCCTCTACTCTCCCTCTCTCTAGTTTTGTACTTTAATCCTTGTAATTCTTTACTTTGTTGTGGATCTACTTTTGTTTCTCTTATTTTCTTTTAATGCAATTTGAGGTAATTCATGATAATCGTGATTTCCTTGATTGTTGTTGTTAATTCTTTGCATTTGATTGTTGTTAGAATTCATTCTTGTTGTGATTTACTATGCTTTTCTTTTATACCTTCCAAGTGTTTGATGAAATGCTTGGAAGGATGTTAGAGTAGAATTTTATGTTCTTGGCTTGGGAAGGTAACTTAGGATTTCTTGAGTTACTAATGTCCAAGTAATTGATAGTTGATAGCCATTGACTCTAGCCTTCATTAATTCAATTAGTGGAAAGCTAGGATTTATGGACTTGGATTGATAACTTGACTTTCCTTGCTACTTGTTAGAGGATGACTTAGTGGGATTGTTCCTTGCAACTATAATAATTGTGGTTAGTGATAAGGATAGAGACCCTTGACAACCAACATTTGCCAAGACCGTTTTGTTATTAGAATTTCATTACCATTTATTTTTCATGTTTCTCATTCAAAACCCCAAAATATACAAGTCCATAACCAATAACAAGAACACTACCCTGCAAGTCCTTTGAGAGACGACCTGAGGTTTAAATACTTCGGTTTATAGATTTTAGGAGTTTGTACTTGTGACAAACAAATTTTTGTATGAAAGGATTATTGTTGGTTTAGAGACTATACTTTACAACGAGATTTCATTAGTGAAATTCTAAACCGTCAAAAATCCAATCATCACGTACAGATGTCCTGTGCGTACGCATGGTTTCCTGAAGTCTCCCGTGCTGTGCATACGTGATGAGCGGATAATTTATATGCTTTTTGGCATTGTTCTTACATAGTTTTTAATATGTTTTAGTTACTTTTTAGTATATTTTTATTAGTTTTTATGCAAAAATCACATTTCTGGACTTTACTATGAGTTTGTACATTTTTCTGTAATTTCAGGTATTTTCTGGCTGAAATTGAGGGACCTGAGCGAAAATCTAATTCAGAGGCTAAGAAATGACTGGAGATACTGTTGGATTCTGACCTCCTTGTACTCGAAGTGAATTTTCTTGAGCTACCAAAGCTCAATTGGCACGCTCTCAATTATGTTGGAAAGTAGACATCTTGGGCTTTCCAGCAATGTATAATAGTCCATACTTTGCTCGAGATTTGATTGCCCAAACCGGCGTCCAAACGCCCACCAGAGACCCTTTTTTGGCGTAAAACGCCAGAACTGGCACCAAAGCTGGAGTTAAACGCCCAAAATGGCACCAAAATTGGCGTTTAAACTTCAAGAAGAGCCTATGCACGTGAAAGCTTCAATTCTCAGCCCAAACACACACCAAGTAGGCCCCGAAAGTGGATTTCTGCACTATCTACACTTAGTTACTCATTTTCTGTAAACCTGGTCTACTAGTTTAGTATAAATAGCACTTTTTACTATTATATTCATATCTTTAGATCATTTTTGAGACTATCTTTGGATCACTTTTGATCTCTTGATCACGTTTTGGGGGATGGCCATTCGGCCATGCCTGAACCTTTGTCACTTATGTATTTTCAACGGTGGAGTTTCTACACCTCATAGATTAAGGTGTGGAGCTCTGTTGTTTCTCATGAATTAATACAAAGTACTATTGTTTTTCTATTCAATTCACGCTTATTCTTGTTCTAAGATATTCACGTGTACTTCAACCTGATGGATGTGATGATCTGTGACACTCATCATCATCCTCCCTTATGAACGCGTGCCTGACAACCACCTCCGTTCTATCTACAAGAGCTTGAGTGTGTATCTCTTGGCCTCCTGGTTTACGACGCATGGTTGCCTCTCTTGACAACAGAGCCTTCCATTTTGTGAGATCAGAGTCTTCGTGGTATAAGCTAGAATCAATTGGCCGCGTGATGACCAAAATTCACTACCCATTCAAAGATTAGTGAAGTAGTTCTTTTGGCAAGCGCACCAAAATTATCGCCAAGTAATAACCCACAGTGGAGTGGGATTGTATCCGCAGAGATTGGTAAATTCAAGCAGTTTTAATTGATTGATGAATTAGCCAAGCAGATCAATAAGATTGTGAAGTGCAGAATTGTAAATGACATAAATGTAAATGACTAGAATATAAAGAAAGGCTATAAAGTGCAGAAACAAAAATTGCAAAATGTAAAGTGTTGAATCATAAATGACTTGAATGTAAATGGGAGTAGGGATTTGCTGAATGTAAAATTAAGCAGTAAAGAAATGGATAGATAAGAATGGGGAAGTTCATTGAGATTGGGAGATGTTGTCTCTTTGGCAATCATGACCTCTTGGCAATCATGATTGATTGAGTCCCAATCCCTTGGTGACTCAATCTCTCAAATCTTGACCAATAGCCAATTCCTTGGTCTAATTGCTCATGAAGAGAGATATAGTTGGTCCCTGATTATACCACACACCCTCATAGGTCCAGGTAGAGGGAGGATTATATGTCACGTATCCAATTACCAAAACCCAGAATCTACTCAAGTGTGAGAAGGGATTTCAAGCATGGTTTCATGTTTCCTTTCCCAAGGATCCCATGAAACTCAATTGCATTCAATCTCTTTCCCAAGATAATTGAACACTAAGCATTAAGAGAGAAATTCCTTCTAGCAAATCAAAGAGAAGATGAAGAGAAGAAGAATTTCACTATTATCAATCCATCAAGTATAACAGAGCTCCCTCTCTCAATGAGAGGGAAGTTAGCTACTCATAGCTTGAAAAGTACTCAAAAGTGGAGTGTAAAAGTGGATCTAAAACTAACTACTTAACCCCTTCTTCAGTACTCTTTTGGGGTATTTATACTACTCCTAGTAAAATAAAAGAATTAAAAAAGTGAAAAGGGAAAATTACATTTTGGAGGGAAAAGAAAACTCAATAAGCGTGACTTCCCAACTGGTGTGTGGCTGGCGCTTTGCTGGCGTGTCACGTGCCCTTCATTCCCAGCTTAGCGTGCCACGCCCAATCCTTCAAGTGGCACGCTCAGCTCTCTATCAACATTGGCGCGCCACGCCTTCGAACTCAAGTGGCACGCCATAGTGGAATTCTTGTGTTGGCGTGCCACACCTTCGAACTCAAGTGGCATGCCCTTGCCTTTTTCCACTTTTCTTTGCCTCAGGAAACTTGAACTAGCGTGGCACACCCAGGGTCTGGCGTGCCACGCCGTTGCTGTGTGCTTTGGCTAAGCTCCTCTGGAAATTTGCACTAGCGTGGCACGCCCAGGGTCTGGCGTGCCACACCCCTTTGTGAGTGAGTAGTTCCTCTGTTTGGCGTGCCACGCCATGAACTCAAGTGGCACGCCCCAATGCTTTTTTGCCCTCTGAATGACTTAGCGTGCCACGCCTGGTTGCTCAAGTGGCACGCCTAAGTGAAGAATAGTGAGTGGCGTGCCACGCCTTCGATATCAAGTGGCACGCCCCATGTAATTGGCCTCTTTCATCCTCTCTGGAAACTTGTACTAGCGTGCCACGCCTGAAGGTTGGCGTGCCACGCCCATGATCTTGTCTTGTTCCAGTAGTTGGCGTGCCACGCCTTGGCCTTCAACTGGCACGCTATAGTGACATGCTCGGGTTGGCGTGCCACGCCTTCGACACCAAGTGGCATGCCCAGTCCTTGCTTTTGTTATCTTTGTGCATTGGCGTGCCATGCTTGGTTGCTCAAGTGGCACGCCTAAGTGAGGTTGAGAGGTTGGCATACCATGCCTTTGACTTCAAGTGGCACGCCCAGTCTTCAATTGCCTTCAGCCCCTTCTCTGGATCCTTGTACCAGCGTGCCACGCCATGCTGCTCTAGTGGCACACCCAAGTGACTTCTTGGAGCTGGCATGCCACGCCTTCGACACCAAGTGGCATGCCATAGTGGAGGTTCTTCTTGAGATGGTGAGTTGACGTGCCACGTCCCTTTTCTCAAGTGGCACGCCCATAGTAGTTGATGGGTCAGGCGAGCCACGCCCCTTTTGTGTTCTCCATTTTGCTCTCTGGAATTTTGTACTAGCGTGTCACGCCTAGCTCCTGGCGTGCCACGCCAAGCTCCTGGCGTGCCAAGCCAGTGCATTTTTGTGGCGTTTGCTCCCAAGTGGCACGCTAGTTTCACACGCCCAGCTTTTTGTTTGTCTTCTTCCCATTTTTGATGCTCTTTTTCACCTGAAATTCAACACAACTCATCTCAAAGTAGTGTACCATAATATTCATCAAATAATGCATGAATTGTACTGATTCAAATGAGATTTATGCTCTTTTATGGTCTTCTTTATGCAAGAAAGAAGGGTAGATGATGCAAGTCATCACAACACCAAACTTAAGCTTTGCTTGTCCCAAGCAAATCAATGTGAGTAAACCTTTATATCTTGAGGTCTTGGCTTCAAATGATTGCAATACAACTAAGAGTAAAACTAAGTGTCCAATACATGTATGAATGTTTTAATTGTCATGGAAAGCTCTTGGATCCTAGAGGGTTCCTTCAGGCATAGGCTTCAGGAGTCCTTTCTATTGATTGTCACCTTGAAGTAGTAAGGATTGTTTTGCTTTCTTGACCACGACTCTAAGTGTTTTGTCTCAAGACAACCCTTTAATTAGGCTTTCAATTAGCACTCCCAAACCAGTTGGTTTTAGGGTACTGGTGCACGAAATTGCAATCACACTTTTGCAATTCCGCACAACTAACCAGCAAGTGCACTGGGTCGTCCAAGTAATACCTTACGTGAGTAAGGGTCGATCCCACGGAGATTGTCGGCTTGAAGCAAGCTATGGTTATCTTGTAACTCTTAGTCAGGATATCAATAATTATCAAGTTTAATTGTGAAAAGTATGAGAACATGAAATAAGTACTTATTTTGCAGTAATGGAGAACAGGTTGAGGTTTTGGAGATGCTCTATCTTCTGAATCTCTGCTTTCCTACTGTCTTCTTCTTCAAGCACGCAAGGCTCCTTCCATGGGAAGCTGTATGTAGGGTTTCACCATTGTCAGTGGCTACCTCCCATCCTCTCAGTGAAAATGTTCAACGCGCTCTGTCACAGCACGGCTATTCATCTGTCGGTTCTCAATCGGGTTGGAATAGAATCCAGTGATTCTTTTGCATCTGTCACTAATGCCCAGCCTTCAGGAGTTTGAAGCTCGTCACAGTCATTCAATCCTTGAATCCTGCTCAGAATACCACAGACAAGGTTTAGACCTTCCGGATTCTCTTGAATGCCGCCATCAATTCTAGCTTATACCATGAAGATTCTGATTAAGGAATCCAAGAGATATCTACTCAATCTAAGGTAGAACGGAGGTGGTTGTCAGGCACGCGTTCATAGGTGAGAATGATTATGAGTGTCACAGATCATCACATTCATCAGGTTTAGGAACAAGTGATATCTTAGAATAGAAGCAAGCGTGTTTGAATGAAAAACAGTAGTAATTGCATTAATCCA
>NC_029772.3:54108768-54110620 GCF_000817695.3 Arachis duranensis | reverse complement strand
CGCTCATCACAACACCAAACTTAAATTGTTGCTTGTCCCCAAGCAACTGAAAATCAAGATAGAATAAAAAGAAGAGAATATACTATAGGCTCCAAAATATCAAAGAAACTTAGCTCCAATTAGATGAGCGGGACTAGTAGCTTTTTTGCTTCTGAACAGTTTTGGCATCTCACTTTATCCTTTGAGGTTTAGAATGATTGGCATCTATAGGAACTCAGAACTCAGATAGTGTTATTGATTCTCCTAGTTAAGTATGATGATTCTTGAACATAGCTACTTTATGAGTCTTGGCTGTGGCCCAAAGCACTCTGTCTTTCAGTATTACCACCGGATACATATATGCCACAGACACAAAATTGGGTGAACCTTTTCAGATTGTGACTCAGCTTTGCTAAAGTCCCCAATTAGAGGTGTCCAGGGTTCTTAAGAACACTCTTTTTGCCTTGGATCACAAATTTATTTTTTTTTTCTTTTTCTTTTTCCTCTTTTTTTTTCGTTTTTTTTTTGCTCACTGCTTTTTCTTGCTTCAAGAATCAATTTGATGATTTTTCAGATCCTCAATAACATTTCTCCTTTTCCATCATTCTTTCAAGAACCAACAATTTTAACATTCTTAAAACTACAAATTCAAAAGACATATGCACTGTTCAAGCATTCATTTAGAAAACAAAAAGTATTGTCACCACATCAAAATAATTCAACTAGTTTCAAAGATGAATTTGAAATCCTATACTTCTTGTTCTTTTGTGATTAAAGCATTTTTCATTTAAGAGAGGTGATGGATTCATAGGACATTCATAGCTTTAAGACATGAACCTTAAATTTTATTAATCATGAATTAAGAACAAGACTCAAAAAAATAGATATAAGATAAGACTAATAGTAATATATCAAAAATTCAAGTAGGCTCCTAATGATAGAGGTTATCACAAAGTTCGGACTCAACAACCTTAATTTTGAGAAGTGGATGCTCCCTCAACTTGAGGGGAGAACTTTTGGCATTTCAACTCTTGAAGTTCACGCCCCTGTTTCTTGTTCCTTCAACAATTTGCAGTGCATGCAGTTCTGATTATGCTGTTCTTCCTTAAGTTGTTCCATAGTTTCTTGCAACTTGGTGATAGATGCTTCTAGGCTGGCCCAGTAGTCAATTTCAGGAAATTCAGGGAGGAACTCCTACGCCCTCTTTTTGATAGAGTTATCTTGCATTTGTCCTTCCATTGACTTCTTGGTGATTGGATGTTCAATTGGTATGAATTCATCTACTCCCATCTTCACCCCAGCCTCTTTACAGAGCAAGGAGATCAAGCTTGGGTAAGCTAGTTTGGCTTCAGTGGAATTCTTGTTTGCAATTGTGTAGATCTCACAAGCAATCAGATGATGAACCTCCACTTCTCTTCCAAGCATAATACAATGAATCATCACTGCTCTCTTGATAGTGACCTCAGAACGGTTGCTAGTGGGCAATATGGAGCGCCCAATAAAGTCTAGCCAGCCTCTTGCAATTGGTTTGAGGTCTTCCCTCTTGAGTTGGTTTGGGACACCTTTTGAATTGGTTATCCACTTAGTTCCAGGGAGGCAAATGTCCTCTATAACTTGATCCAACCCCTTATCTGCTCTCACCATTCTCCTATTAAATGATTCAGGATCATCTTGCAGTTGAGGCAATTTGAAGACCTCTCTTATTTTGTCCAGATGGAAGTAGATAACTTTCCCTCTGACCATGGTTCTGTAAGTATGGAAAGTAGTTCCAGTCATTCTCTGCTTATCTGTCAGCCACAGATTTGAGTAGAATTCCTGAACCATATTTCTTCCAACCTTTATCTCAGGATTGGTTAGAACTTCCCATCCTCTG
>NC_029772.3:54106444-54108714 GCF_000817695.3 Arachis duranensis | reverse complement strand
GGAAAGAGGTGGCCGAACGTGTATTTATAAGGGAGGGGGAGAGATTTCGAAAGTTTTGAAAGAGATTTGAGAAGATATGGAAAGAATTTGAGAAAAATTTGAGTTTTTGAAGAAGATTTGGGAAGGATTTGAGAGAGATTTGAAGAATGATTTTAATTTTTGAAAATTTGAAGGTGAATGATGAAAGTTTGAAATATGTTTATGTAGAAAATCATGGATCAAAACAGGAAAGTTTGAAAAAATTTTAATAGAAAGCAAAATCTCCGTCCCCCACCTTTCTGGCGTTAAACGCCCAGAATGGTATCCATTCTGGCGTTTAACGCCCAATTGTTGGCCATTGTGGGCGTTTAACGCCCAGCCAGGTGCCCTGGCTGGCGTTAAACGCCAAAATTCCCTTCATCACTGGGCGTTTTGCTAAATGCCCAGGATGCTGCACACCTGGCGTTAAACGCCCAGAATGGTGCCTATTCTGGCATTTAACGCCCAAAATAGCACCTTTACTGGCGTTAAACACCCAGAATGGTGCCCATTCTGGCGTTTAACGCCTAAAGTACCCCCTTACTGGCATTTTTTCGCCAGCAAGCTCTTTTTCTCTGCTTTTTGCACTGAATCCTTCTGTAACTCTGTGAATTCCTTCAATTTTGATAGTTGCCCTTGTAGAAACAAAACATATAACCTGCTAATGACTGGGTTGCCTCCCAGCAAGCACTTCTTTATTGTCTTTAGCTGGACCTTCACTGAGGATCATTCCAGCCTCAGTTTTAAGCATTCTTACTCAAAATTGCTTTCAAGATAATGCTTGATCCTCTGTCCATTAACAATGAACTTTTTTGTCAGAATCAGTATCCTGAAGCTCAACATATCCATATGGTGACACTCCTGTAATCACATACGGACCCCTCCACCGGAATTTAAGTTTTTCTGGGAACAATCTGAGCCTAGAGTTGAAGAGCAGAACTTTTTGCATTTTCAAAGACTCTGGATGACAACTTCTTGTCATGCCACTTCTTTGCCTTTTCCTTATAAATCTTTGCATTTTCAAAGGCACTGAGTCTAAATTCATCTAGCTCATTTAACTGGAGCAATCTTTTTTCACCAGCTAACTTAGCATCCAGGTTTAGGAATCTGGTTGCCCAGTAGGCTTTATGTTCCAGTTCCACGGGCAGATGACAGGCCTTGCCATACACAAGTTGGTATGGAGAGGTTCCTTTTGGAGTCTTGAATGCTGTTCTGTATGCCCACAGAGCATCATCCAAGCTCTTTGCCTAATCCTTTCTTCGGGCAATTACAGTCCGCTCTAGGATTCTTTTTAGCTCTCTGTTAGAGACTTCAGCTTGCCCATTTGTCTGTGGATGATACGGGGTTGCCACTTTGTGGCTAATTCTATATCGGACCATAGCAGAGTAAAGCTGTTTATTGCAGAAATGAGTACCCCCATCACTGATTAGGACTCTGGGAACACCAAATCTGCTGAAGATGTGTTTCTGGAGGAATTTTAGCACGGTCTTAGTATCATTAGTGGGTGTAGTAATTGCTTCTACCCACTTAGATACATAGTCCACTGCCACCAGAATGTAAGTGTTTGAGTATGATGGTGGGAACGGACCCATGAAGTCAATCCCCCATACATCAAACAATTCAATCTCTAAGATCCCTTGTTGAGGCATGGCGTATCCGTGAGGTAGGTTACCGGCTCTTTGGTAGCTGTCACAGTTACGCACAAACTCTCGGGCATCTCTATAGAGAGTAGGCCAGTAGAAACCACATTGGAGGACCTTAGTGGCTGTTCGGTCACTTCCAAAATGTCCCCCATACTGTGATTCATGGCAGTGCCATAGGATCCTTTGTGCTTCCTCTCTGGGTACACATCTGCGGATCATTCTGTCTGCACATCTCTTAAAGAGATATGGCTCATCCCATAGGTAGTACTTTGCATCTGAAATTAATTTCTTTCTTTGCACCCTGCTGTACTCCTGGGGTATGAACCTCACAACTTTGTAGTTTGCAATATTTGTAAATCATGGAGCTTCCTGAATGGCAAAGAGTTGCTCATCTGGGAAAGTCTCAGAGATCTCAGTAGAAGGGAGGGACGCCCCAACTACTGGTTCTATTCGGGATAGATGATCAGCTACTTGGTTCTCTGTCCCTTTTCTGTCTCTTATTTCTATATCAAACTCTTGCAGAAGCAACACCCATCTTATGAGCCTGGGTTTTGAATCCTGCTTTGTGAGTAAGTACTTAAGAGCAGCATGGTCAGTGTACACAATCAC
>NC_029772.3:54105941-54106302 GCF_000817695.3 Arachis duranensis | reverse complement strand
ACTGGCATAATAAATGACGTGCAGAAGCTTGTTATGCCTCTGTCTCAACACTGCACCAATGGCATGGTCACTGGCATCACACATTAGTTCGAATGGCAATGTCCAGTCTGGTGCAGAGATAACTGGTGCTGTGACCAACTTGGCTTTCAGGGTCTCAAATGCCTGCAGACACTGTGTGTCAAACACAAATGGCGTATCGGCAGCTAGCAGGTTGCTCAGAGGTTTAGCAATTTTCGAAAAATCCTTTATAAACCTTCTGTAGAATCATGCATGTCCCAAAAAGCTTCTGATTGCCTTAACATTGGCAGGTGGTGGTAATTTTTTAATTACCTCTACCTTTGCCTTATCCACCTCTATTCCC
>NC_029772.3:54104893-54105582 GCF_000817695.3 Arachis duranensis | reverse complement strand
TTAGTGACCTCTTTCTGCACCACCTCCTTCATGGCTGGATTTAGCCGCCTTTGTGGTTGGACCACTGGTTTGGCATTATCCTCCAATAGGATCTTGTGCATGCATCTTGCTGGGCTAATGCCCTTAAGATCACTTATGGACCACCCAAGAGCTGTCTTGTGTGTCCTTAGCACTTGAATCAGTGCTTCTTCTTCCTGTGGATTTAAAGCAGAGCTTATGATTACAGGAAAGGTATCACCTTCCCCCAGAAATGCATATTTCAGGGATGGTGGTAATGGTTTGAGCTCGGGTTTGGGAGGTTTTTCCTCTTCCTGAGGGATTTTCAGAGGTTCTATTATTCTCTCTGATTCCTCCAAATCAGGCTGAACATCTTTAAAGATGTCTTCTAGCTCTGATTCGAGACTCTCTGTCATATTGATCTCTTCCACCAAAGAGTCAATAATGTCAGCGCCCATGCAGTCATTCGATGTGTCTAGATGCTGCATAGCTTTTACAGCATTCAACTTGAACTCATCCTCATTGACTCTCAGGGTTACTTCCCCTTTTTGTACATCAATGAGAGTTCGTCCAGTTGCTACGAAAGGTCTTCCTAGAATGAGAGTTGCACTCTTGTGCTCCTCCATTTCCAGCACTACAAAGTCAGTTAGAAAGGCGAATGGCCCAACCTTGACAATCATGTCCTCAATTAT
>NC_029772.3:54102820-54104712 GCF_000817695.3 Arachis duranensis | reverse complement strand
CATAGAGCTTGCTTGGTACAAGTACCCTCTAATGTGCATGGTATCATAAAGCTTCCGGGATCTTTAAGCTTTTCTGGTAAGCTTTTCAGAATAACTGCACTGTATTCTTCAGTGAGAAACACTTTTTCAGCTTCTCTCCAATCCTTCTTATGACTTAAGATCTCTTTCATGAACTTAGCATAAGAAGGTATTTGCTCGAGTGCCTCTGCAAACGGAATCTTTATTTCAAGAGTCCTTAAATAGTCTGCAAAGTGGGCAAATTGCTTATCCTGTTCCGCTTGGTGGAGTTTTTGAGGATAAGGCATCTTGGCTTTATATTCATCAACCTTAGTTGCTGCAGGTTTATTCCTTATAGAGGTGGTTGGAGAAGCCCTTTTAGAGGGGCTACTATCAGCACTCTCAGGTGTCTGATTCCCCATTGGCATTTGAACGCCAGGATTGGGTGAAGAATGGGCGTTTAACGCCAACTTTTCCCCCTTTTCTGGCGTTTGAATGCCAGAACTGGGCAGGGAATGGGCGTTTAACGCTAGCTTTTCCCCCTTTTCTGGTGTTTGTACGGCAAGAGTATTCCTCTCTGGGCTCTTACTGTCCTCAGAGGGAATTTGGGCAGTGGTTTGGTTATCCTCTGTCAATTGTTCCTTTATTGGCTTCTTGCTACTTTGAGCAGTGTTATTCAATGTCTTCCCACTCCTCAGTTGAACTGCTTGGCATTCTTCTGTTATCTGTTTAGATAACTGCTGTTTTGCCTGATTCAACTGTGATTCTATGTTCTTGCTAGCAATTTTAGTTTCTTGGAGCCTCTCTTTAAATTCTGCTAACTGTTTTGTCATCAGGTGCAATTGCTGATTAAGCTCAACCATCTGTTCTTGAGGATTAGGATCAGTGGCTACTACCATAACTTCTTCTTTTGTAGAGAACTCATTGCTAGAGTACAAATATTGATTTCTAGCAACAGTGTCTATAAGCTATTGAGCCTCTTCGATCGTCTTTCTCATATGTATAGATCCACCAGATGAGTGGTCTAGAGACATCTGAGCTTTTTCTGTAAGCCCATAGTAGAAGACGTCCAGCTGTACCCACTCTGAAAACATTTCAGAGGGGCATTTTCTTAGCATACCTCTATACCTCTCCCAGGCATTATAAAGGGATTCATTATCCTCTTGTTTAAAGCCTTGGATGTCCAGCCTTAGCTGTGTCATCCTTTTTGGAGGGTAAAATTGATTCAGGAATTTGTCTGATAACTGTTTCCATGTCTTTATGCTTGCTGTAGGTTGGTTATTCAACCACCTCTTAGCTTGATCTTTTACAGCAAATGGCCCATGACGGAGAAAGGGAATATGATATGACTTCACAAGCAAAGTATTTATATTTTTTTTTAGGAATGACCGAAAATAATAAAAATAAAATAAAAAAAGAGAAAATAAAAGAAAATTTCGAAAACTAAAAGAAAATAAGATCAAAGCAAATTGAAAACTAAATCAATTAATTAGTTAAAAAGATTTTAGAATTAGCAATTGAAAATATATGATTGAAAATTATTTTGAAAAAGATTTGATTTTTTTGAAATGAGGAAAGAGAAAAACAACAAAATGACACCAAACTGAAAATTTTTAGAAGATCAGACTCAAATTTTCGAAAACTTAAAAGAAAACACAAAGAAGACACCAAACTTAGAATTTTTAAGGATCAAGACAGGACTAAGGACATGCAAATACGAAAAATAAAAGAAAACAAAAGCATGCAATTGACACCAAACGTAAAATATGAAACTAGACTCAAATAAAAGACTCTAAACCAACAAAAATAAAACAGTCCTAATCTAAGCAACAAGATAAACCGTCAGTTGTCCAAACTCGAACAATCCCCGGCAACGGCGCCAAAAACTTGGTGCA
>NC_029772.3:54099904-54102721 GCF_000817695.3 Arachis duranensis | reverse complement strand
TTACGTGAGTAAGGGTCGATCCCACGGAGATTGTCGGCTTGAAGCAAGCTATGGTTATCTTGTAACTCTTAGTCAGGATATCAATAATTATCAAGTTTAATTGTGAAAAGTATGAGAACATGAAATAAGTACTTGTTTTGCAGTAATGGAGAACAGGTTGAGGTTTTGGAGATACTCTATCTTCTGAATCTCTGCTTTCCTACTGTCTTCTTCTTCAAGCACGCAAGGCTCCTTCCATGGCAAGCTGAATGTAGGGTTTCACCGTTGTCAGTGGCTACCTCCCATCCTCTCAGTGAAAATGTTCAACGCGCACTGTCACAGCACGACTATTCATCTGTTGGTTCTTGGTGCACGAAATTGTGATTCATTATTTTCTAACTCGAAACAATCCCCGGTAATGGCTCTAAAAACTTGGTGCTCAATATCACGGTGTCTAAAATTCAATTCACAACTCCGCACAACTAACCAGCAAGTGCAATGGGTCGTCCAAGTAATACCTTACGTGAGTAAGGGTCGATCCCACGGATATTATTGGTATGAAGCAGCTATAGTCACCTTGTAAATCTCAGTCAGGCGGATTCAAATGTATTTGGATTAGATATTTAAAAGATAAATAAAAAAGGATAGAAATACTTATGTAAATTAATGGTGGGAATTTCAGATAAGCGTCTAGAGATACTGTGCCCTTTCTTTTTCTACTTTTCTACTTCTTCCTTCAATCCTTCTTACTCCTTTCCATGGCAAGCTGTATGTAAGGCATCACCGTTGTCAATGGCTACATCCCATCCTCTCAGTGAAAAAGGTCCAAATGCTCTGTCACAGCACGGCTAATCATCTGTCGGTTCTCAATCAGGTTGGAATAGAATCCCTTGATTATTTTGCGTCTGTCACTAATGCCCAGCCTTCAGGAGTTTGAAGCTCGTCACAGTCATTCAATCCCGGAATCCAACTCGGAATACCACCCAGACAAGGTTTAGACTTTCCGGATTCTCATGAATACCGCCATCAGTTCTAGCTTATACCACAAAGATTCTGATTAAGGAATCCAAGAGATATGCGCCCGGTCTAAGGTAGAGCGGAAGTGGTTGTCAGTCACACGCGTTCATAGGTAAGAATGATGATGAGTGTCACGGATCATCACATTCATCAAGTTGAAGTGCAACGAATATCTTAGAACAGGAATAAATGAAGTTTATATGAAAAGAGTAGTAATTGTATTAAAACTTGAGGTACAGCAGAGCTCCACACCCTTAATCTATGGTGTGTAGAAACTCCACCGATGAAAATACATAAGTGAAAGTTTCAGGCATGGCCGAAAGGCCAGCCCCCATGATGGTCTAAGGACTAGGCGTCCAGAGATGTCTAATACACTAGTAAAAAGTCCTATTTATAATAAACTAGCTACTAGGGTTTACATGAGTAAGTAATTGATGCATAAATCCACTTCCGGGGCCCACTTGGTGTATGTTTGGGCTGAGCTTGGTCTATCCACGAGCTGAGGCTTTTATTGGAGTTGAACGCCAAGTTGTAACGTGTTTTGGGCGTTCAACTCCGGGTCGTGACTTGTTTCTGGCGTTTTATTCCAGACAGCAACATGGAACTGGCGTTGAGCGCCAGTTTACGTTGTCAATTCCGGAATAAAGTATGAACTATTATATATTTCTGGAAAGCTCTGGATGTCTACTTTCCATGACCGTTGAGAGTGTGCCATTTAGAGTTCTGTAGCTCCAGAAAATCCATTTCGAGTGTTGGGAGGTCAGATTCCAACAGCATCAGCAGTCCTTTGTTAGCCTCCTTCTCAGAGTTTTGCTCAGGTCCCTCAATTTCAGCCAGAAATTACCTGAAATCACAGAAAAACACACAAACACATAGTAAAGTCAAGAAATATGAATTTAACATAAAAACTAATGAAAACATCCCTAAAAGTAGCTTGAACTTACTAAAAACTACCTAAAAACAATGCCAAAAAGCGTATAAATTATCCGCTCATCACAACACCAAACTTAACTTATTGCTTGTCCCCAAGCAACTAAAAATCAATTAGGATAAAAAGAAGATAATATACTATAAATATCAAAATATCAATGAATATTAATTATAATTAGATGAGCAGGACTTGTAGCTTTTTGCTTCTGAACAGTTTTGGCATCTCACTTTTTCCCTTGAAGTTTAGAATGATTGGCTTCTGTAGGAACTTAGAATTTCAGATAGTGTTATTGATTCTCCTAATTAAGTATGTTGATTCTTGAACACAGCTACTTTTATGAGTCTTGGCCGTGGCCCTAAGCACTTTGTTTTCTAGTATTACCACCGGATACATAAATGCCACAGACACATAACTGGGTGAACCTTTTCAGATTGTGACTTAGCTTTGCTAATGTCCCTAGTTAGAGGTGTCCAGAGCTCTTAAGCACACTCTTTTTGCTTTGGATCACGACTTTAACCACTCAGTCTCAAGCTTTTCACTTGGACCTTCATGACACAAGCACATAGTTAGGGACAGCTTGATTTAGCCGCTTAGGCCTGGATTTTATTTCCTTAGGCCCTCCTATCCATTGATGCTCAAAGCCTTGGATCCTTTTTACGCTTGCCTTTTGGTTTTAAGGGCTATTGGCTTTTTCTGCTTGCTTTTTCTTTCTTTCTTTTTATTTTTTTTGCCACTTTTTTTTCACAAGCTTTTGCTTTTTCACTGCTTTTTCTTGCTTCAAGAATCAATTTTCATGATTTTTCAGATTTTCAATAACATTTCTCTTTGTTCATCATTCTTTCAAGAGCCAACAATTTTAACATTCATAAATAACAAGATAAAAAATATGC
>NC_029772.3:54097055-54099674 GCF_000817695.3 Arachis duranensis | reverse complement strand
TTAATGATCATAAAGTAGAGACACAAAACATAAATAAACATATAACATAAAAAAATGAAAAGCAAAAAAAAATGACAAGGAATGAGTCCACCTTAGTAAGGGTGGCGCCTTCTTGAAAGACCATTGATGCTTTTTGGGCTCCTTTATGTCTCTTCCTTGCCTCTGTTGCTTGATCCCTAATGATTTTAGTGCTTCTATCCTTAGTTACTCCCAATAATTGTGTGGAGGAAAATGTATCCCCTGAGGTATCTCAGGGATCTCTTGATTTGCAGTCAAATATTCTACCACTGAGACCTCAGGGATCTCTTGATTTGCAGTCAAATATTCTACCACTGAGCTATAAACCCTTTAGATGAGTCTTTCCATCTCCCATGACTCAGAGGTGGAAGCTTTTTGTCTTCCCTTTTGTCTTTATTTTTTTTTGAGGTTTCTCTGAATTGTTGATTTTTAGTTTCTCTTGACTTCCTCTTCAAAGTCCTTTCAGGTTCAGGATCTGCTTCAATAAGAATGTTCTTGTCCTTGCTCCTGCTTATATGAAAAAGAAGGGAACAGAAAATAATAATAGGGATCCTCTTTGTCCAGATATAGAGGTTCCTTTATGTGAGTAGAAAAGAAGAAGAATAAGAAGGAGAAGAAGAAAATTTGAACTCAGAGCAGGGGGTTCGAATTTTAGGATGAAGAAAAGTGTTAGTAAATAAATAAAATAAATAGAAAGAGATGAGGGGGAGAGAAATTCGAAAATAATTTTGAAAAAAGGGTTAGTAATTTCGAAAATTAAAGGAAGAAATAAAATTAAAATTAAAATTTGAAACAATTATTTAATTAAAAAGAATTTTGAAAAAGAGGTGAGATATTTTCGAAAATTGAAGAGGAAAAAGTAGTTAGGTGGTTTTGAAAAAGATAAGAAACAAACAAAAAGTTAATTAGTTAGTTGAAAAAGATATTAAAATCAATTTTGAAAAGATAAGAAGATAAGAAGTTAGAAAAGATATTTTAAACTCAAATTTTTTTTTGAAAAATATAAAATTTTGAAAAAGATATGATATAAAAGATATGATAAAAAGATATGATTTTTGAAAAGATAAGATTGAAAAGAAATTTTTTTTTTTTTGAAAAGATATGATTTTGAAAGATATGGTTTTAAAAAGATATGATTGAAATTAGTTTTGAAAAAGATTTGAATTTTAAAATCACAATTAATGACTTGACTCACAAGAAATCACAAGATATGATTCTAGAACTTAAAATTTGAATCTTTCTTAACAAGAAAGTAACAAACTTGAAATTTTTGAATCAAAACATTAATTTTTGATGCAATTTTCGAAAATATGATGTAAAGATAAGGAAAAGATTTTGAAAATATTATTTTTTTTAAAGATTTTTGAAATTTTCGAATATGGTAAAAAAAATGGAAAAGATATGATTTTTTAAAAAGATTTTAAAAAGATAAGATTTTTAAAATTGAAAATTTGACTTGACTTGTAAGAAACAACTAATTTTAAAAATTTTTGATCAAGTCAATCCAAAATTTCGAAAATTTGGAGAAAATTAAGGAAAAGATATATATTTTTTATTTTTGAATTTTTAATGATGAGAGAGAAAAACATAAAAATGACCCAAAACATGAAAAATTTTGGATCAAACATATGATGCATGCAAGAACACTATGAATGTCAAGATGAACACCAAGAACACTTTGAAGATCATGATGAACATCAAGAACATAATTTTGAAAAATTTTTGATGCAAAGAAAACATGCAAGACACCAAACTTAGAAATCTTTAATGCATGGACTTTAAAAAACGAAAAATGCATATGAAAAACAACAAAAGATGCAAAATAAGAAAACATCAAGATCAAACAAGAAGACTTGTCAAGAACAACTTGAAGATCATGAAGAACACCATGAATGCATGAATTTTTGAAAATTGCAAGAAAAAAATTTTTAAAGCATGCAATTGACACCAAACTTAAAAGTTGACTCAAGACTCAAACAAGAAAGACAAAATAATTTTTTTTTATGATTTTATGATTTTTTATATTTTCTTATATTTTTTTTCGAAAATATTCTTAGAAAAACGAAAATTAATAAAAAAAATTTGAAAGATTTTTGAAAAACTTTTTGAAAAGAAAATTACCTAATCTGAGCAACAAGATGAACATTCAGTTGTCCATACTCGAACAATCCCCGGCAACGGCGCCAAAAACTTGGTGCACGAAATTGTGATTCATTCTTTTCTAACTCGAAACAATCCCCGGTAATGGCTCCAAAAACTTGGTGCTCAATATCACGATGTCTAAAATTCAATTCACAACTCCGCACAACTAACCAGCAAGTGCACTGGGTCGTCCAAGTAATACCTTACGTGAGTAAGGGTCGATCCCACGGAGATTGTTGGTATGAAGCAGCTATGGTCACCTTGTAAATCTCAGTCAGGCGGATTCAAATGTATTTGGATTAGATATTTAAAAGATAAATAAAAAAGGATAGAAATACTTATGTAAATTAATGGTGGGAATTTCAGCTAAGCATATGGAGATACTGTGCCCTTTCTTTTTCTACTTTTCTACTTCTTCCTTCAATCCTTCTTACTCCTTTCCATGGCAAGCTGTATGTA
>NC_029772.3:54096139-54096448 GCF_000817695.3 Arachis duranensis | reverse complement strand
TGTAACGTGTTTTGGGCGTTCAACTCCGGGTCGTGACGTGTTTCTGGCGTTTTACTCCAGACAGCAACATGGAACTGGCGTTGAGCGCTAGTTTACATTGTCAATTCCCGAATAAAGTATGAACTATTATATATTTCTGGAAAGCTCTGGATGTCTACTTTCCAACGCTGTTGAGAGTGTGCCATTTAGAGTTCTGTAGCTTCAGAAAATCCATTTCAAGTGCAGGCGGGTCAGATTCCAACAGCATCAGCAGTCCTTTGTTAGCCTCCTTCTCAGAGTTTTGCTCAGGTCCCTCAATTTCAGCCAGAA
>NC_029772.3:54082008-54096122 GCF_000817695.3 Arachis duranensis | reverse complement strand
GAACAGGTTGAGGTTTTGGAGATGCTCTATCTTCTGAATCTCTGCTTTCCTACTGTCTTCTTCTTCAAGCACGCAAGGCTCCTTCCATGGCAAGCTGTATGTAGGGTTTCACTGTTGTCAATGGCTACCTCCCATCCTCTCAGTGAAAATGTTCAACGCGCTCTGTCACAGCACGGCTAATCATCTGTCGGTTCTCAATCGGGTTGGAATAGAATCCAGTGATTCTTTTGCGTCTATCACTAACGCCCAGCCTTCAGGAGTTTGAAGCTCGTCACAGTCATTCAATCCTTGAATCCTACTCAGAATACCACAGACAAGGTTTAGACCTTCCGGATTCTCTTGAATGCCACCATCAATTCTAGCTTATACCATGAAGATTCTGATTAAGGAATCCAAGAGATATCTACTCAATCTAAGGTAGAACGGAGGTGGTTGTCAGGCACGCGTTCATAGGTGAGAATGATGATGAGTGTCACAGATCATCACATTCATCAGGTTTAGGAACAAGTGATATCTTAGAATACAAGCAAGCGTGTTTGAATGAAAAACAGTAGTAATTCCATTAATCCATCAAGACACAGCAGAGCTCCTCACCCCCAACCATGGGGTTTAGAGACTCATGCTGTAGAAGATACAATGAGAAACGTGTAAAGTGTCATGAGGTGTAGATACAATGTCAAAATATCCTATTAATAGTGAACTAGTAACCTAGGGTATACATAAATGAGTAAATCACGTAAAAATCCACTTCCGGGATCCACTTAGTGTGTGCTTGGGCTGAGCATTGAAGCTTTCATGTGTAGAGACTTTTTCTGGAGTTAAATGCCAGCTTTTATGCCAGTTTGGGCGTTTAACTCCAATTTTTATGCCAGTTCCGGCGTTAAACGCTGGGAATTCTGAAGCTGATTTGCAACGCCGGTTTGGGCCATCAAATCTTGGGCAAAGTACCAACTATTATACATTGTTGGAAAGCCCAAGATGTCTACTTTCCAACGCCGTTGAGAGCGTGCCAATTGGGTTTCTGTAGCTCCAGAAAATCCACTTTGAGTGCAGGGAGGTCAGAATCCAACAGCATCTGCAGTCCTTTTCACTAAAAACATACTAAAAACAATGCCAAAAAGCATATAAATTATCCGCTCATCAGGTACTGGGTGTTGAGACACCCCTAAGAATTTACTTGCCCATGTCTCTTCTTGACACATCTTCACCAAAAGCATCTACTAAGATCCTTAATTCTTTTTGAGCTTTTTTTCTTTTTCTATCCCAGTAGTTGATGCTCAGAGACTTGGGTTTTTATTGCTTACTACCTCTTGGTTCTATGGATATTCAAGGAACACCCCTTAGTCTTCCTTTGTTATACCTTCTAGGACTAGTTGCGCCCCATGACTCATTTTCTTTTTAGTTCATCCAAGGTTCTACACTCAGTTTCTTGTTTCTTAGTTTGTTTGATGATTCCTCTTGGCCTTTGTCTCTCTTATTATTTTTGCACAACTCACAGTAACTCTTATTGTGATAAGCTCTACTTTTATTTAAGTTGATGACGACTTGAAATACATGATATTTTCTTTCTTGTAAAAAAAAAGAACTCATAAAGATTTCAAACAGGAATTAAAATTAAGCATAAAACATAAACTATCCTAGCATGATTATTCAAAAAGTAAATAAAGGAAAAGCTTAAAATGAATTCAGAAATTGGAAAGTGTCAACCATGGGACTCAACAACCTTGAGTAGCTTCATCTTTAGTTCATTGGCCCCTTCCTTTTGTCCTTCTTCTTGGGAGGGGACGAGCCACCTTCATCTGACTTGGAGGTACCTTCTTGAGCTTTGGTATCCTTGGGCTTCCAAAATCCTAGCCTCCTCATGTAATTCCTTTCATCTTCCTTATTTTTGGCTAGGATTTCTTCTTGTCTTGCACTTAGCTCTTCCATCCCTTGCATGAAGGTTGGGTATCCTGGGTTTAGAGTGGCTACAGCGTTACACAAGTGATTCAACTTGGCTTGTGTGTTGATGTCATACTACCTACTGGATATGGTCCTGGCATCATACAGATTTTTGAATTTAGCCAAGTTCCTCTGTTGCCACTTGCCTTGCTCTGTTATTTTGTCTAGTGCACTTCGCACCTCTC
This sequence comes from Arachis duranensis, assembly GCF_000817695.3. Classification (NCBI taxonomy): domain Eukaryota; kingdom Viridiplantae; phylum Streptophyta; class Magnoliopsida; order Fabales; family Fabaceae; genus Arachis; species Arachis duranensis. The sequence continues at coordinate 54,093,996 of NC_029772.3, read as the reverse complement.
TCCAGTCAAATTGTTCTTGCTGCTCCTTCCTTATATGCTCCCAACTCCCTTGGAGTTGCTAAATGTTTTGGTTGACTTGGCTCCATTGTTGTTGTTGAGTTTCCTTGAATTGATTAACATCTTCCCTCAAGTGGTGTAGGTCTCCCTTCATTTGGTGTACATCTCCTTGCAATTGTTCCCAGTTGAATCCCTCTGGAAATTGTTGATATTGGTGGTGTGGTGGTGGTTGAAGTGCTAGAAAGTGAGGTTGCTCTTCTGCATCTTCCTCTTCTTGTTGTTGTTGTGGTTCATGAAATGAGCTCTTCGTTCTCTAGCCCTGTTGAGTGGGTGGACAGCCACCACTTTGGCCATCTTTTTGGCAGTTATGAACTTGTCTTGCTTCACAAGCACTTCATCAATGATCTTTTCAACTCCAGCCTCATCACATAGCCTCTGTATAATGCTGGGGAATGCCAACCTTATGTTGTCATTGGTGCTTTTCAGCACTTTGTTGATGTTGTTGGCTATTATCTCCCCCATGTTGATGTTTTCTCCTTTCATGATGCTGTAGATGAGCACAGCTCTCTCCTTGATCACCTCTGAAGTATTGGATGTGGGGATTAGAGACCTCCTCACAAACTCTAGCCACCCTCTAGCTTGAGGGCTCAAATCTCTTCTCCTCAATTGGTTAGGTATCCCATCCTTGTCATTTATCCAACGCACATTTATCACACAAATTTCATTCAGGATCTCCTCAAACCCAGGGTCTTGCTGCTTTATTCTCTCTTCATAGCTCCGAGTGGAGTTTGTCCTCTTCACCATTAGCATTCTCTCTATGCTAGAGGGGTTGTAGTCAATGGACTTCCTCCTTACATAGCTAATGTAGCCATATTGTTGCCCTGGTTGAGGCACTGCGTTGGCATAGAATTCCTTTACCAAGCTTTCTACCACTTTCCTCAGTGGGTTGCATAGAAGTGACCAATCCCTATGTTCGATCTCAATGTTGATTTCAATATGCTCATTCCTCCCTAATTGAAACCCAACTTCTGGAATGATTTCCCTCTCACTCACCCAACCATAGAATTGATTTTGGTTGAATGCGGAGAGGAACTTGTAGTCATTAAAAGAGCTTGAGGATCCAGAGGTTGGTTCTTTGGTTTTTCTTTTCTTTGAGGTTGAGCTTTTTGGTGGTGCCATTAGGTTGAGAGAGTGTGCTTGAGGTTATAAAAAAATGGGGGTTACAAGAAAGAGAAAGCAAAATAAGGTTTTGCTCCAACACCAAACTTAGGACTTGATTGTCCCAATCAAGAAAAAAAAGTAAAGGATGAGAGATAGTAGAAGATGAGAAGAGAATTGATAGTGAGGGGTGTGAGAATTGTTGAAGTGGGAGAGGAGACGGGGAGTGAAGCTTTTAGAATGGGTGAATGATGTGGTTCGAAGGGTGGGAAATAAAAGGGATTAAATGTTTTCCCACTTTTGGAAGTGGCGCCTAACGTGGGAAGAGGCGCCAACTCTTTTCTCACAGTGTCTTCTGCGTGTGTTGAGTTCCAAGGTGCAAGTACACTTTGACTTTCTTGTTTTGTGAGTTGTTTACCATGTGGGCCCCATCTTCTCTCCTGAAATTGAAACTGAACCCATTAGTAATAACAAAAGAACCCCTTTCACATTCCTTCTCATCAAGAATAAATTGGATTGCAACTGATGGGTGTCCCTTGGGACACCAAACTTAATTCTTTGGCATCTTAATAAATTGGTTTCATCATTATGTATTTAATGTGTTCATAAGAGCGGAATAACATCAATCTTTTCATTTTCTTTTGATTCCAACTCCTCTAAACTCATTAAATCACGTTCATGTTCTTACCCAAAGCATTTAGTGCTTTTAAATTGGGTGACTTGGGCTGCTATGTGATCATTGATGGTGGCCACACCAAACTTAATCTCTGGGCTTACTCTTCAAAATCAACTGTTAATTGTTTGTAAGCCTAGATTAAGTGGGTGAGAGGTCACACCAAACTTAGTACCTTAGCTAGTTCTCAGCCCATTCACTCATCATTAGTTATGCATTCATCAAGTTGCAACTCCCAAATAAAAAGAAATAAGAGAGTGTAAAGAAAATCTAACTATCAAAGCTAATATCAAACTTCCTAATCTAAAATTGTAAACTAATCCTAATTACTGAAAATTAAACTATCTAAAGCAACAGAATTTAAGTTACTTCTAAGAAAAGCAATTAAATCAAAAAGGATAAAGTGTTGGGGTGCCTCCCAACAAGCGCTTCTTTATTGTCATTAGCTTGACATTCCTTCATCTTTAACTGAGCTTATAGCTCACTCTCTGCTCCTCCAAGGAGCCTCCCAAGTAGTGTTTGAGTCTATGGCCATTGACAGAAAAAGTTCTCTGGGTCTTGTCCTCTATGAGCTCCACATGACTATAGGGAAACACTTAGAGTATGGTGAAAGGTCCTGACCATCGAGACTTGAGTTTTCCAGGGAAGAACTTGAGTCTTGAGTTGTAGAGTAACACCTTCTGTCCTTCAGTGAACTCCCTTCTTTTCACCTTTTTGTGTTCTCTTTGTAGATTTTTGCATTCTCATATGCTTGATTTTTAAACTCTTCCAGCTCATTGAGTTACATTAATCTCTTTTCTCCAGCAGCTTGCTCATCAAAATTTAGTAGTTTTAGAGCCCAGAAGGCTCTATGCTCCAGTTCAACTGGTAAGTGGCAAGCCTTGCCGAATACCAGTTGGTATGGTGACATCCCAATGGGGTCTTGAAGGCTGTCCTATAGGCCCATAGAGCATCATCTAGCTTCTTAGACCAGTCCTTTACTGAGCTTCCAACAGTTTTTTCGGGATTCGTTTTACCTCTCTGTTGGAGATCTCAGCTTGCCCATTGGTCTGTGGATGGTATGGAGTTGCCACTTTGTGTTTGACTCCATATCTGAGAAGGAGTGCTACATGATCAGTGAACACAATTACTTTTGAGCCAATGAGATATGATCTAAACTTATCAAAAGCAAAAACTATGGCTAAAAGTTCTTTCTCCGTGGTGGTATAGTTTTGTTGATTCTCATTAAGGACCTTGCTAGCATAGTAAATAACATGTACTAGCTTGTCTTTTCTCAATCCTAGAACAGCACCAACAGCAAAATCAAATGCATCACACATTAGTTCAAAGGGAAGATCCCAGCTTAATGGTGCTATAATAGGTGCAGAGGAAAGTTTCTTTTTGAGTTCATCAAAGGCTACCATGCACTCTCTACCAAAAACAAAAGGAGTATTTGAGACAAGTAGGTTTCTAAGGGGTTTTGCAATCTTTAAAAAGTCTTTAATAAACCTCCTATAGAACCCAGCGTGTCCCAAGAAGCTTCTAATTACTTTGACATTGCAAGGTGGAGGTAATTTTTCAATTACTTCCGCTTTTGCCTTATCTACTGCTATACCATCTTTTGAAATCTTGTGACCAAGAACCACCCCTTCAGTCACCATAAAATGGCACTTCTCCCAGTTTAAAACCAGGTTGGTTTCTTGACACCTTTTTAGCACAAGAGTGAGATGGTATAGGCAATCAGAATATGAGTTCCCAAACACAGAGAAGTCATCGATAAATACTTCTATGAACTTCTCAATCATATCTGAAAAAATGGAGAGCAAGCACCTTTGGAATGTTGTAGGTGCATTGCACAATCCAAAGGGCATTCTCCTAAAAGGAAAAACACCATATGCACAAGTAAATGAAGTTTTTTCCTGATCCTTGGGGTCTACAACAATTTTGTTGTAGCCCGAATATCCATCCAGGAAATAATAATACTCATGTCCTGCCAATCTCTCAAGCATCTGGTCCATGAAGGGTAGGGGAAAGTGATCCTTCCGGGTGGCTTCATTAAGTTTCCGGTAGTCAATGCACATACGCCATCTGGTCACTGTCCTTGTGGGTATCAATTCATTCTTTTCATTTGCCATAACAGTGATCCCTCCCTTCTTAGGGACTACTTGCACTGGGCTTACCCAAGGGTTGTCTGAGATGGGGTAGATCACCCCTGCTTGCCACAATTTTAGCACTTCTTTCTGAACCACTTCAGTCATAGTTGGGTTCAGCCTCCTTTGTTGTTGTCTTAAGGGTTTGGCATCCTCTTCAAGTAAGATCTTATGCATACACATTGAAGGACTGATCCCCTTTAAATCTGCAAGTGTCCAGTTGATGAGCGGATAATTTATACGCTTTTTGGCATTGTTTTTAGGTAGTTTTTAGTAGGTTCTAGCTACTTTTTAGTATATTTTTATTAGTTTTTAGGCAAAATTCATATTTCTGGACTTTACTATGAGTTTGTGCATTTTTCTATGATTTCAGGTATTTTCTGGCTGAAATTGAGGGAGCTGAGCAAAAATTTGATTCAGGCTGAAAAAGGACTGCTGATGCTGTTGGATTCTGACCTCCCTACACTCAGAATGGATTTTTTGGAGCTACAGAAGTCCAATTGGCGCCCTCTCAATTGCGTTATAAAGTAGACATCTAGGGCTTTCCAGCAATATATAATAGTTCATACTTTGCTCAAAGATAAATGACGTAAACTGGCGTTTAACGCCAGTTCCATGTTGCATTTTGGCGTTGAACGCCAGAAACAGGTTGCAAGTTGGAGTTAAAGGCCAGAAATAGGTTACAACCTAACGTTTAACTCCAGAAATAGCCCAGGCACGTGAGAAGCTCAAGTCTCAGCCCTAGCACACACCAAGTGGGCCCCAGAAGAGGATTTCTGCACTATCTATCTTAGTTTACTCATTTTCTGTAAACCTAGGTTACTAGTTTAGTATTTAAACAACTTTTAGAGACTTATTTTGTATCTCATGACATTTTAGATCTGAATTTTGTACTTTTTGACAGCATGAGTCTCTAAACTCCATTGTTGGGGGTGAGGAGCTTTGCAGTGTCTTGATGAATTAATGCAATTATTTCTGTTTTCTATTCAAACACGCTTGTTACTATCTAAGATATTCATTTGCACTTCAGTATGATGGATGTGATGATCCGTGACACTCATCACCATTCTCAATCTATGAACGCATGTCTGACAACCACCTCCGTTCTACCTTCGAATGAATGAGTATCTCTTGGTTCCTTAATCAGAATTCTCGTGGTATAAGCTAGAATCCATTGGCAGCATTCTTGAGAATTCGAAAAGTCTAAACCTTGTCTGTGGTATTCTGAGTAGGATTCAGGAATTGAATGACTGTGATGAGCTTCAAACTCGTGAGTGTTGGGCGTAGTGACAGACGCAAAAGGATCAATGGATCCTATTCCGACATGATCGAGAACCGACAGATGATTAGCCGTGTGGTGACAGCACACCTAGACCATTTTCACTGAGAGGACGAATGGTAGTCATTGATAACGGTGATCCACCAACACACATCTTGTCACAGGAGGAACCTTGCATGCGTGAAGAAGAAAACATGGGGAAAGCAGAGATTCAGAAGACAAAGCATCTCCAAAACTCCAACATATTCTCCATTACTGCATAACAAGTATTATTTAATCCATGCTTTTATTTACTACCAATCAAAATTGAGAATTATTATTATTCTGATTAAGAGTTACAAGATAACCATAGCTTGCTTCAAGCCAACAATCTCTGTGTCTTTCGACCCTTACTCACGTAAGGTACTACTTGGACAACCCAGTGCACTTGCTGGTTATAGGTACGAATTGTGAAAAGTGTGATTTACAATTTCGTGCACCACCAGCCTATGGCATCCTTGTGTTGTCTCAGCACTTGGATAAGTTCCTCTTCTTGTTCCTTACTCAGACTTGAATTTATGATTACTGGGTAAGTGTTGTTAGCACCCAGATATGCATATTTCAAGCTGGGTGGTAAGGCTTTCAGCTCTAGTTTTGGTGACTCTGCATCTTTGTTGTCTGTGGTAGTTAGCATGATTGAGTTCCTCATGGTTGTTTGTGGTAGTTCTCCATCTGGTGCTTGTTCCAGCTCAATGCTTCCTCTACATTGTTCTTCTTCCATGACTTCTTGAACTATCTGTTCCGTAGTGTCTACCAGCATGCATTCTCCTATGGATTCTTTGGGGTAACTCATTGCTTTAAAGACGTTGAAGACCATTTTCTCTTCATGCAATCTCAAGAATAGTTCCCCTTTCTGCACATCAATGATGGCTCTTATTCCATGTCCAGCACAATGAAATCAGCAAGGAAGATGAATTCTCCTACTTTCACTAGCAAGTCTTCCACCACCCCATGTGGAAACTTAAATGTTCTGTCAGCCAATTAGAGTGCCATTCTTGTTGGCTTGGCTTCCTCAATCTTCATCCTTCTCATCATGGTTAGGGACATAAGATTTATGCTAGCTTCCAGATCACACAAAGCTTTCTCAACAGTGATGTCCCGTATGATGCAGGGAATTTGAAAACTCCCTAGGTCTTTCAGCTTTTGAGGTAGCTTCTTCTGAATGATTGCGCTGCATTCCTCAGTCAATACTATGGTTTCCTTTGCCTTCCAGTTCCTCTTTTTGGTTATAAGCTCCTTTAAGAACTTGGCATAGAGTGGCATTTGTTCTAATGCCTTAGCAAACGGTATGTTGATTTGGAGCCTCTTGAAGATCTCTAAGAACTTGGAGAACTGGCCATCCTTCCCATCTTTTTTCAGTCTTTGTGGGTATGGTGCCTTTGGCACATAGGGCTTCAAGATTGGTTTTGGTTGGGGTGAAGTTGGGATCTCCCCTTCATCCTCGTTCCCATGTTTTGATGCAACATTTTCATGATTATCTTTGCTTGGGGTTCCTTCCTCTACAACCTTCCCACTTCTTAGAGTTATGGCTTTACATTCCCCTCTTGGTTTAGCCATGGTATCGCTGGGAAATATGTGTGTGGGAACTGGGATTTGCTTGGACAAAATCCCTACTTGTGCCTCCAACTTTGAGATTTTTGCGCCTTGATTTTTCAGATTTGACTTGTATTCCTCTTGAAATCTGGGACAACAGTTGTGCTATTGCAGCCTCCATCCTCTCAAAGTTTCTCTTGATTTCGCATGGTTGCATAATTAAGGATGGTTCATCTTGATTGAGGTTGTTGTGTATGGGTTGGTTGTTATGGTATGATGTGTTTTGTGAGTTATGGTAGGGTTTATGGTTCCCTGTTTGATGGTTGGGGTTGTGATTGGGATGCTGATTTGATGAATAAGGCTTGTTGTGGTCCTGGTTGTGGTTTTGTTGATTTCCCCACCTAAAGTTTGGGTGGTTCTTCCAACCTTGGTTGTATGTCTTAGAGTGTGGGTCATATGGTGTTCTGGATGAATTGTGCATATAATTAGCTTGTTCCCAGTCACCTTCAGATTCTGATGCATTCCCTTCTTGTTGAGGAGTTTGGTCTTGAATGACTGAGGCTTAGTTGGCCTCCATCCTCTTGGTTGAGGCTGCTATTTGTGCTGCAATTGCCTTATTCTGAGCTAACAAAGCATCTACAGAGTTGAGTTCTAGCATTCCCTTCTTCTGAGTCCTTTCTGAAACATAGAAATACTCATTTTCAGCTATAGTCTCAATGACATCTATGGCCTCTTCAATGGTTTTCTTTTTGTTGAGTGAGCCTCCTGAAGAATGATCCACTGCCTTCTTTGCTTTATAGGATAGTCCCTCATAAAAGATATGTAGTTGTACCCATTCATTGAACATTTTCGGTGGGCATCTTCTTGTCAGATCTTTAAATCTCTCCCAGGCCTCATAGAGTGTTTCTCCATCTTGTTGTCTAAAAGTTTGCACCTCAGCTCTCAGCCTGTTGATTCTTTGTGGATGGTAAAATCTTGCAAGGAATCAGTTCACGACCTCCTCCCATGTAGTTAGGCTGTCCTTGGAGAATGATTCCAACCACTTTGCTGCCTTATCTCTGAGTGAGAAAGGGAACAAGAGTAGTTTATAGATGTCAGGGTGTATCCCGTTGGACTTTACAGTATTACATATCCTCAAGAATGTGCTGAGATGTTGATTAGGGTCTTCTTGGGCACAATTTCCTGGATTTGGGCACAATTTTCTTTCAGCTCAAAATTATTGGCACGAATTGTCGGCTTTAGGATGCTGCTGCCACAATTTCCTGGATTTGGGTTGATGTAGGAGCCTAAGACTCTCCTCTCTTGCCCATCATGATTGACTGGGCCTTCTCTGGCATGGTTATGAGCTTCTTTCTCATGATGATTCTCCATATTCTCCTCCATGTTTGTTTCAAAATACTCTTCCTCTTCCTCAGCACCAACGACTCTCTTCCCTCTTACTTCCCTCCTTAATCTAAGGAAGGTCCTCTCAGGTTCAGAATCAAAGGAAGTTGAAGCCCCGCTTCTCCTACCTGTCATACAACCAATCAAGGCAAAAAGCAAGAAAGAAAAAAAATGGATGAAGAAATTACTATTGTTAGAGTAGTTGTTAGTGTGAGTGGTGCAATTGATCAAACAGTTAGAATAGTGGAAATATGGACACTAAATAAGATAATCAAAGAAGAAGGAAATAGAGCTCAAAATAAAATAAAAAATGCAAAATAAAAGAAATTAAAATAACAAGAAAATTAAATTGCTTAATCTAGCTCTCCATCAATTTAATAACTGTCAAATTTAAGCCAATCCTCGGCAACGGCGCCATAAAACTTGATGACCAGAATTCACTACCCATTCAAAGATTAGTGAATTAGTTCTTTTGGCAAGTGCACCAAAATTATCGCCAAGTAATAACCCACAATGGAGTGGGATCGTATCCACAGAGATTGGCAAATTCAAGCAGTTTTAATTGATTGATGAATTAGTCAAGCGGATCAATAAGATTGTGAAGTGCAGAATTGTAAATGACATAAATGTAAATGACTAGAATATAAAGAAAGGCTATAAAGTGCAGAAACGGAAATTGCAAAATGTAAAGTGCTGAATCTTAAATGACTTGAATGTAAATGGGAGTGGGGATTTGCTGAATGTAAAATTAAGCAGTAAAGAAATGGATAGATAAGAATGGGGAAGTTCATTGAGATTGGAAGATGTTGTCTCTTTGGATTAAATCTAGCTTATATCCTCTTCAATCATGCAACTCATTGACCTCTTGAAAATCATGATTGATTGAGCCCCAATCCCTTGGTGACTCAATCTCTCAGATCTTGATCAATAGCCAATTCCTTGGTCTAATTGCTCATGAAGAGAGATATGCTTGGTCCTTGATTATACCACACATGCTCATATGTCTAGGTAAAGGGAGGATTATATGTCACACATCCAATCACCAAAACCTATAATCTACTCAAGTGTGAGAAGAGATTTCAAGCATGGTTTCATGTTTCCTTTCCCAAGGTTCCCATGAAACCCAATTGCATTCAATCTCTTTCTCAAGATAATTGAACACTAAGCATTAAGAGCAAAATTCCTTCTAGCAAATCAAAGAGAAGATGACGAGAAGAAGAATTTTACTATTATCAATCCATAAAGTACAACAGAGTTTTTTTTTCTCTCCTTCCATTTTCTTTTGCTTATCACATTCGCATACTTCTACTCTTCCCATTTTCATTTAGTTTTTGTAGCATGTTTTCATTTTTTTTAAGTCATTTTAATAATGGTGTTGCATCTTCCTACTCAATTGTTGAGGATTCCTTGCATTACTTTGGTGCCTCTTGACTTGTTTCATATTGTTGGGTGATGTTTTTCTTCAAATCAATGCTCAATCTTTTATGCACTTTTGTTCTTTGTGCATTGATATGACCTTATATTGTCTTTCATGGCCCACTCTCTCTTGTTCGAACTTGATGCTCATCATGCTCTTCATGCTTTGACCTTACTCTTGCATCAAGTAACATTGATATGCCATTTTCTCTTATTGTTTCCTCCTCTACATGTTGTAGCTACCATGTAGTAGAAGAACTATACTCCTACTTGGCATTAACCCCGCCTATGTTCTATTTGCTTTGATATCTTTGTCATAGGCTTAATATTCCTTTCCTTTTCTATACTTTTAGGTTGGCCACCAAGGAGGGAGAAAGGAAAAGCTTTTGAATGGGGCAACAAACAAGTCCTCCGTGCAACCTTGTGAAGAAGCTCATCAATTGTAGCAACCCGTCCACCTTGCTCTTCTTTGCATGCACCGAGGATGGTGCAAACTTTTAAGTGTGGGGAGGTCATCCGACCGATCGGTGATTTTAGGTGACAAGTTTCTAATTCCAACACTTTTGCATTTCATTCTAGGATTTTAGGATTTTTACTTGCATTTTCTTATTTTTGCATACATATACACAATAAGCTTAGTCAAAATAATGAAAATTTTCAAGATTTCTATCTATAGGGCACCTCAATTGATTTGAGTGAAAATTTTTCATAGAACTTGCTTGAATTATATATCTTGTGGATCATATTTAGAGCTAAGAACACAAGCTTGTGAGATTTGAGCGTAATGGTGTGGTTACATCTTATAACCACTTATTTTTCTTCTTGTGTGCATTATTCTCTTTCTATGATTGTGATCTTTGATTTGTTTAATTCTCTATTTCCATTATTTTGTGTATTCATGCATTTATATGACTGAGGCCATCATTTTATTTAGCTTACTTACCCAAATAGCCTTACCTTTCATCTTCCATTGTTAGCCAATTTGAGCCTACGCTTAACCCACTTGTTCTTTAATTTAGCACATTACAAGCCTTAAAGCGGAAAACAATAAAAGTCCTTATTTGGATCTTTGATTGGCTTAGGCTAGTGTATGTGAGTATCATTCAAGTGTGGGAACCTTGGGACATTGGGTGAATAAAAAGGTAGTTTTGTATTTTTATTGAAATTATTGGGAATTGGGTACATACTTATGTATTGATCAAATGTAAAACCTTATGCATTGAGGTTCTTGTATATAGAAAGAAAAAAAATGAGAAAAACAAAAGAAAAAGAAAAAAGAAAAATAATATGGAAAAGAAAAAGAAAAAGAAGAAAAAGAAAGAAAAAGAAGAAAAAGAAAGAAATAAAAAGGGGACAAAATGCCTCAAAGTGAAGCTCAATAAAATCAATGCATAAGTGTTGTGAAATAAAAAGAAAATGCATGAGTATGTGAAAAAGTGAGAAATGGGTAGTTAGATTAGTACTTAATTGTATAGGTCATTATATAGGTTAGGTGGAAAAGTTTAAGCTAATCAAAGATTGCATGCATGAATATATGTCGATTGTTAGAAGAAAAACAAATCTTAGAAAGCATGATTAGGAGAGAATTGAGTGAATCAACCTTAAACACTTGAGCGAATAGAGTGCAAATACATCCGGTGAGGGTTTGATGCTCAATTACATGTTTTCGCCTATGATCATCTCTTCATGCAAGTTTGTAAAAATATTTAATAACTCAATTCAATTGTGGATTAGACTTGCTAGTCCTTAGCCCTTGTACATATATGCTTCTTGGTAATTGATTTATTTTGACCAAGCAATTGCATTCATTTAGATAGCTGCATATAGGTAGATTGCATTTAGTTAGTTCCATTGAATAAATGCCATGCTCTTTACTTCATTCTTGGTTTAAGCATGAGGACATGCTTGGTTTAAGTGTGGGGAGGTTGATAAACCCCATTTGTAGGGTTTATCTTGTGCTTGATTTAGGGAATTTTATAACCTTTTACCCACATTTATCCATTGAAATAGCATCGTTTTATAACTTCTCCTTTATTTGTGCTTAAGAGTGAAAACATGCTTTTTAGGACTTAAAATAGCTAAATCTAATTAACCTTTGATTCCACAAGATGCCTTGATATGTTTGTTAGTGATTTCAAATTGAAAAGGCTAGGAATGGATCAAAGGAGTGAAGAGGAAAGCATGCAAAGTGGAGAAATCATGAAAAGTCAAAGAAGTTGAACTCGCCCATGGACGCGTGCATGCACCTGGCGCTTGTGCGCACCTTGCGAATTACCCCATGGACGCGTACGCGTGCTGTGCCCTGATGAGCGGATAATTTATACGCTTTTTGGCATTGTTTTTAGTATGTTTTTAGTATGTTTTAGTTAGTTTTTATTATA
>NC_029772.3:54081534-54081851 GCF_000817695.3 Arachis duranensis | reverse complement strand
GGACCTGAGCAAAAATCTGATTCAGAGGCTGAAAAGGACTGTAGATGCTGTTGGATTCTGACCTCCCTGCACTCAAAGTGGATTTTCTGGAGATACAAAAACCCAATTGGCACTCTCTCAACGTTGTTGGAAAGTAGACATCCTGGGCTTTCCATCAATGTATAATAGTCCATACTTTTTCCGAGATTTGATGGCCCAAACTGGCGTTCCAAATCAGCTCAAAACTTCCCGGCGTTAAACGCCGGAACTGGCACAAGAATGGGAGTTAAACGCCCAAACTGGCACAAAAGCTGGCGTTTAACTCCAAGAAAAGTCTC
>NC_029772.3:54080418-54081339 GCF_000817695.3 Arachis duranensis | reverse complement strand
CTTAGATCAGATCTTGGTTCTTCTGGTTCCCTCTCTGGGGCCAAAGCCAATGATCACTATTATCACTTATGTATTTTCAACGGTGGAGTTTCTATACACCATAGATTAAGGTGTGGAGCTCTGGTGTACCTCGAGTATTAATGCAATTACTATTGTTCTTCTATTCAATTCAGCCTGTTCTTGTTCTAAGATATCACTTGTTCCTCAACTAGATGAATGTGATTATCCGTGACACTCATCATCATTCTCACCTATGAACATATGCCTGACAACCACCTCCGTTCTACCTTAGATTGAGTGGATATCTCTTGGATCCCTTAATCGGAATCTTCGTGGTATAAGCTAGAATTGATGGCAGCATTCAAGAGGATCCAGAAGGTCTAAACCTTGTCTGTGGTATTCTGAGTAGGATTCAATGATTGAATGACTGTGACGAGCTTCAAACTCCTGAAGGCTGGGCGTTAGTGACAGACGCAAAAGAATCAATGGATTCTATTCCAACCTAATTGAGAACCGACAGATGATTAGTCGTGCCGTGATAGGGTGCGTTGAACATTTTGACTGAGAGGACGGGATTGTAGCCACTGACAATGGTGATGCCCAACATACAGCTTGCCATGGAAAGGAGTAAGAAGGATTGGATGAAGACAGTAGGAAAGCAGAAAGACAGAAGGGACAAAGCATCTCCATACGCTTATCTGAAGTTCTCACCAATGAATTACATAAGTATCTCTATCTTTACTTTATGCCTTTATTCATACATCATCCATAACCATTTGAGTCTGCCTGACTAAAATTTACAAGGTGACCATAGCTTGCTTCATACCAACAATCTCCGTGGGATCGACCCTTACTCGCGTAAGGTTTATTACTTGGACGACCCAGTGCACTTGCTGGTTAGTTGTGCAAAGTTGTGATAAA
>NC_029772.3:54079148-54080334 GCF_000817695.3 Arachis duranensis | reverse complement strand
ACTAACATTGCATGATTCCTGGAATTCTCAATAAGAATTTTGATATCTTTATTTTCTTTTGCACTTAATTTTCAAAAAATCCAAAAAAATTACAAAATCATAAAAATAAATAAAAAATATTTTATGTTTCTTGTTGAGTCTAGTGTCTCATTTTAAGTTTGGTGTCAATTGCATATTTCTATTCTTCTTGCATTCATGCATGTGTCTTCATTAATCTTCAAGTTGTTCTTGATGATTTCCTTGTTCTGATCTTTAAATTCTCTTGTCTTGAGTGTTTTGTTATTTTTCATATGCATTCTCATTTTGTTAGTGTCAATGGTATACAAACTGCTAAGTTTGGTGTCTTGCATGTATTGTTATTTGATTTTAGTTACATTTTGATTATTAAAAATCCAAAAAAAATTTTTTAATTTGTGTCTTTTCAAGTCAATAATACAGAGGATTGAAGATTCAGAACATACAGTAGAGGAATTACACAGAAAAAGGCTGGGCATTCAAAACGCCCTGTGAAGAAGGAAAACTGGCGTTTAAACGCCAGCCAGGGTGCCTGGCTAGGCGTTTAACGCCCAAAAGGGTAGTGTTTTGGGCGTCAAACATGGGCGTTTAACGCAAGGATGGCACAAGTGGGAAGATTCTGTTTTTAATTCAAATTTTTTTCAGGTTTTCAAAATTTTTCAAAATCAAATCTTTTTCAAATCATATCTTTTCAATCATATGTTTTCAAAATCAATTTCTTTCCATTTTCAAAAGTACTTGCTAACAATTAATGATTTGATTCAACAATTCAAGTATGTTGCATTTTCTGTTGAGAAAGGTTTAATGTTTGAATCATATCTTTTCTTGTTAGCCAAGTCATTAATTTTCAAAATCAAATCTTTTTAAATTGTTTTTCAAATCATATCTTCTCAATCACATCTTTTTAAAAACCATAACTTTTAAATCATATCTTTTTAATCACATCTTTTTCAAAATAGTTTTCAATCATATCTTTTTCCTTTCTAATTTCAAAATCTTTTTCAAAAATCACTTGATTTCTTTTCCACCCTTGATTTTCGAAAATCAATTAAGGTTTTTCAAAATGTTTTCAAAATCTTTTACTTAATTTTCGAAAATTGCTTCCCTTCTTCTCACATCCTTCTATTTATGGACTAACACGCATCCTTAATGCACAATTCGAACTCCATCT
>NC_029772.3:54078346-54078991 GCF_000817695.3 Arachis duranensis | reverse complement strand
GATACTGTTAAGACCAATGGAGTTGATCCTGAGGTCTATAAGCTTATGCTTTTCCCTTTTGCTGTAAGAGACAGAGCTAGAATATGGTTGGACTCTCAACCTAAAGAAAGCCTGGACTCTTGGGAAAAGCTAGTCAATGCCTTCTTGGCAAAGTTCTTAGCACCTCAAAAATTGAGTAAGCTTAGAATGGAAGTCCAAACCTTCAGATAGAAGGAAGGTGAATCCCTCTATGAAGCTTGGGAAAGATACAAATAATTAATTAGAAAGTATCCTTCTGACATGCTTTCTGAATGGAGCATCATAGGGATCTTCTATGATGGTCTATCTGAACTGTCCAAGATGTCATCGGTTAGCTCTGCTGGAGGATCTCTTCATCTGAAGAAGTGATGAGCGGATAATTTATACGCTTTTTGGCATTGATTTTAGGTAGTTGCCTGCAGAAGCTCAAGAACTCATTGAAATGGTTGCAAATAACCAATTCATGTACACTTCTGAAAGGAATCTTTTGAAAGATGGGACAAATCAGAAGAAAGGAGTTCTTGAGATTGATACTCTGAATGTCATATTGGCTCAGAACAAAATATTGACTCAACAAGTCAATATGATTTCTCAAAGTCTGTCTGGAATGCAAGCTGCACCAGGCAG
>NC_029772.3:54077006-54078117 GCF_000817695.3 Arachis duranensis | reverse complement strand
AGGTTTAGCAATGGCAAGCCTTTTCCATCATCTTCTCAGCAACAGACAGAGAATTCTAAGCAGAGCCATTTTGACTTAGCAACCATGGTCTCTGATCTAATCAAAACCACTCATAGTTTCATGACTGAAATAAGGTCCTCCATTAGAAACATAGAGGCACAAGTGGCACAGCTGAGCAAGAAAATTACTGAACTCCCTCCTAGTACTCCTCCAAGCAATACAGAAGAGAATCCAAAAGCAGAATGCAAGGCCATTAACATGACCCACATGGCCGAACTTGGAGAGGAGGAAGAGGCAGAGATCGCCACTGAGGAAGACCTCAATGGACGTCCACTGGCCTCCAATGAGTTCCCTAATGAGGAACAATGGGAATCTGAGGCTCACACAGAGACCATAGAGATTCTAATGGATTTACTTCTGCCATTCATGAGCTCTGATGAGTATTCTTCCTCTGAAGAGGATGAGTATATCACTAAAGAGCAAGTTGCTAAATACCTCGCAGCAATCATGAAGCTAAATGACAAGTTATTTGGTAATGAGACTTGGGAGGATGAACCCCCTTTGCTCACCAAAGAACTGGATGACTTGACTAGGCAGCGATTACCTCAAAAGAGACAAGATCCTGGGAAGTTCTCAATACCTTGTGCCATAGGCACCATGACCTTCAAGAAGGCCTTGTGTGACCTAGGGTCAAGTGTAAACCTCATGCCTCTCTCTGTAATGGAGAAGCTAGGGATTGGTGCACGAAATTGTGATCATCAATGGCGCCATCAACATGGTACGCTCAATTGCAATCTCAACTTTTTATCACAACTTCGCACAACTAACCAGCAAGTGTACTGGGTCGTCCAAGTAATAAACCTTACGCGAGTAAGGGTCGATCCCACAGAGATTGTTGGTATGAAGCAAGCTATGGTCACCTTGTAAATCTTAGTCAGGAAAACTCAAATGGTTATGAATGATGAATAAAACATAAAGATAAAGATAGAGATACTTATGCAATTCATTAGTGGGAATTTCAGATAAGCGTATGGAGATGCTGTGTTCCTTCCGTCTCTCTGCTTTCCTACTGTCTTCATCCAATCCTTCTTACTCCTTTCCATGGCAAGCT
>NC_029772.3:54073975-54076897 GCF_000817695.3 Arachis duranensis | reverse complement strand
GTGAGAATGATGATGAGTGTCACGGATCATCACATTCATCAAGTTGAAGAACAAGTGATATCTTAGAACAAGAACAAGCGGAATTGAATAGAAGAACAATAGTAATTGCATTAATACTCGAGGTACAGCAGAGCTCCACACCTTAATCTATGGTGTGTAGAAACTCCACCGTTAAAAATACATAAGAACAAGGTCTAGGCATGGCCGTGAGGCCAGCCTCCAAACGTGATCAAGAGATCTAAAGTGATCAAAAGATACCAAGATCAAAAGATGAAAATACAATAGTAAAAGGTCCTATATATAGAGAACTAGTAGCCTAGGGTTTACAGAGATGAGTAAATGACATAAAAATCCACTTCCGGGCCCACTTGGTGTGTGCTTGGGCTGAGCATTGAAGCATTTTCGTGTAGAGACTCTTCTTGGAGTTAAACGCCAGCTTTTATGCCAGTTTGGGCGTTTAACTCCCATTCTTGTGCCAGTTCCGGCGTTTAACGCTGGGAATTCTGATGGTGACTTTGAACGCCGGTTTGGGCCATCAAATCTTGGGCAAAGTATGGACTATCATATATTGTTGGAAAGCCCAGGATGTCTACTTTCCAACACCGTTGCGAGCGCGCCAATTGGGCTTCTGTAGCTCCAGAAAATCCACTTTGAGTGCAGGAAGGTCAGAATTCAACAGCATCTGCAGTCCTTTTTAGTCTCTGAATCAGATTTTTGCAAGAATCTCACTAGAGATGGCAGACAATTCAAGAAAACAATCTTATGAGCTTGTAGAGGATGTTCTGGTAAAGATTGAAGACCATTACATCCCTGCTGATTTTATAGTCCTAGAAACTGGGAAGTGCATAGATGAATCCATCATCCTTGGCAGACCCTTCCTAGCCACAGCAAAGGCTGTGATTGATGTGGACAGAGGAGAATTGATCATTCAAGTGAATGAAGAATCCTTTGTGTTTAAGGCTCAAGGATATCCCTCTGTAACCATGGAGAGGAAGCATGAAGAGCTTCTCTCAAAACAAAGTCAAACAGAGCCCCCACAGTCAAACTCTAAGTTTGGTGTTGGGAGGCCACAACCAAATTCTAAGTTTGGTGTCGAACCCCCACATTCAAACTCTAATTTTGGTGTTGGGAGGTTCCAACAATGCTCTGAGTATCTGTGAGGCTCCATGAGAGCCCACTGTCAAGCTACTGACATTAAAGAAGTGCTTGTTGGGAGGCAACCCAATGTTATATTTATCTAATTTTCCTTTGTTATTTTATGTTTTCTGTAGGTTGATAATCATGGGAAGTCACAAAATCAATTGAAAAAGCAAAAACAGAATGAAAAACAGAAAGAAAAATAGCACACCCTGGAGGAAGACCTTGAAGGCGTTTAAACGCCAGTAAGGGCAGCAAATGGGCGTTTAACGCCCAGTCTGGCACCATTCTGGGCGTTTAACGCTATAAAGGGGCACCAGACAGGTGTTAAACACCAGGAAAGGGCAAGAAGCTGGCGTTAAACGCCAGAAATGGGCACCAGCCCGGCGTTTAACGCCAGAATTGGCATAGAGAGCATTTTTGCTCGCCACTTGGTGCAGGGATGACTATTCTTTGACACCTCAGGATCTGTGGACCCCACAGGATCCCCACCTACCCCACCACTCTCTCTCTTCTTCACCCATTCACCAATCACCTCAACACCTTTTCCCCAAAAACCCCTCACCTATCAAATCCCATCTTTCTCTTCACCACTCACATCTATCCTTCATAAAATCCCACCTACCTCACCATTCAAATTCAAACCACTTTCCCTCCCAAACCCACCCTCACATAGCCGAACCTTACCACTCTCTCCACTCCTATATAAACCCATCTTCACCACCTCATTTTCACACAACCTAAACACTACTTCTCTCCCTTTGGCCAAACCACAAATCCATCTCTATCTCCTCTATTTCTTCTTCTTCTACTCTCTTCTTTCTTCTTTTGCTCGAGGACGAGCAAACCTTTTAAGTTTGGTGTGGTAAAAGCATTGCTTTTTGTTTTTCCATAATCATTTATGGCATCCAAGGCTGGAGAAACCTCTAGAAAGAGAAAAGGAAAGGCAAAAGTTTCCACTTCCGAGACATGGGAGATGGAGAAATTCATCTCAAGGGTGCATCAAGACCACTTCTATGAAGTTGTGGCCATGAAGAAGGTGATCCCCGAGGTCCCTTTCAAACTCAAAAAGAGTGAATACCCGGAGATCCGACATGAGATTCGAAGAAGAGGTTGGGAAGTTCTTACCAACCCCATTCAACAAGTCGGAATCTTAATAGTTCAAGAGTTCTATGCTAATGCATGGATCACCAAGAACCATGATCAAAGTGTGAACCCGGATCCAAAGAATTGGCTTACTATGGTTCGGGGGAAATACTTGGATTTTAGTCCGGAAAATGTAAGGTTGGTATTCAACTTGCCCATGATGCAAGGAGATGAACACCCTTACACTAGAAGGGTCAACTTTGATCAAAGGTTGGACCAAGTCCTCATAGACATCTATGAAGAGGGCGCTCAATGGAAGAGAGATTCAAGAGGGAAGCTGGTTCAACTGAGAAGGCATGACCTCAAGCCCGTGGCTAGGGGATGGTTGGAGTTTATCCAACGCTCAATCATTCCCACTAGCAACCGGTCCGAAGTTACTATAGACCGGGCCATCATGATTCATAGCATCATGATTAGAGAGGAAGTAGAAGTTCATGAGGTTATAGCCCAAGAACTTTATAAAATGGCGGACAAGTCCTCTGCCTTGGCAAGGTTAGCCTTTCCTCATCTCATTTGTCACCTCTGTTATTCAGTTGGAGTTGACATAGAGGGAGACATCCTCATTGATGAGGAAAAGCCCATCACTAAGAAAAGGATGGAGCAAACAAGAGATCCCACTCATCATGAAATCCCTGAGAT
>NC_029772.3:54072508-54073729 GCF_000817695.3 Arachis duranensis | reverse complement strand
AAAGAGGAAGAACAAGCCGCCATCACTAAGGTGGACCCGTTCTTTAATCTCCTTGTTCCTTATTTTCCTGTTTTTCGAATTTTCATGCTTATGTTTATCTATGTTTGTGTCTTGTGATCCTTAGTGTCTTAGTGTCTATGCCTTAAAGTTATAAATGTCCTATGAATCCATCACCTTTCTTAAATGAAAAAATTGTTCTTAATTGTAAAAGAGAAGAATTGCATAAATTTTGAATTTTATAACAGATAAATTATATTGATGTGGTGGCAATACTTTTGTTTTCTGAATGTATGCTTGAACAGTGCATATGTCTTTTGAATTTGTTGTTCATGAATGTTGGCTCTTGAAAGAATGATGAAAAAGGAGACATGTTACTGAGGATCTGAAAAATCATAAAAATGATTCTTGAAGCAAGAAAAAGCAGTGAATACAAAAACAAGGGAGAAAAATGAAAAAAAGATAGAGAAAAAGAATAAAGTTGTGATCCAAGGCAAAAAGAGTGTGCTTAAGAACCCTGGACACCTCTAATTGGGGACTCTAGCAAAGGTGAGTTTCAATCTGAAAAGGTTCAACCAGTTATGTGTCTGTGGCATGTACGTATCCGGTGGTAATACTGGAAGACAGAGTGCTTTGGGCCACGGCCAAGACTTATAAAGTAGCTGTGTTCAAGAATCATCATACATAACTAGGAGAATCAATAACACTATTTGGATTCTGAGTTCCTAAAGAAGCCAATCATTCTGAATTTCAAAGGATAAAGTGAGATGCCAAAACTGTTCAGAGGCAAAAAGCTAAAAGCCCCGCTCATCTAATTAATACTGATCTTCATAGATGTTGTTGGAATTCATTGCATATTCTCTTCTTTTTATCTTAATAATTTCAGGTATTTTCTGGCTGAAATTGAGGGACCTGAGCAAAAATCTGATTCAGAGGCTGAAAAGGACTGTAGATGCTGTTGGATTCTGACCTCCCTGCACTCGAAGTGGATTTTCTGGAGCTAGAGATACCCAATTGGCGCGCTCTCAACGGTGTTGGAAAGTAGACATCCTGGGCTTTCCAGAAATGTATAATAGTTCATACTTTTCCCGAAATTTGATGGCCCAAACTGGCGTTCCAAATCAGCTCAAAACTGCCCGGCGCTAAACGCCGGAACTGGCACAAGAACGGGAGTTAAACGCCCAAACTGGCACAAAAGCTGGCGTTTAACTCCAAGAAAAGTCT
>NC_029772.3:54054904-54072380 GCF_000817695.3 Arachis duranensis | reverse complement strand
GCTACTAGTTCTCTACAAATAGGACCTTTTGCTATTGTATTTATCATCTTTGGACGTCTAGTTCTTAGATTAGATCTTGGTTCTTCTGGTTCTCTCTCTGGGGCTGAAGCCAATGATCACTATTATCACTTATGTAATTTCAACGGTGGAGTTTCTACACACCATAGATTAAGGTGTGGAGCTCTGCTATACCTCGAGTATTAATGCAATTACTATTGTTCTTCTATTCAATTCAGCCTATTCTTGTTCTAAGATATCACTTGTTCCTCAACTGGATGAATGTGATGATCCGTGACACTCATCATCATTCTCACCTATAAACGTGTGCCTGACAACCACCTCCGTTCTACCTTAGATTGAGTGGATATCTCTTGGATCCCTTAATCGAAATCTTCGTGGTATAAGCTAGAATTGATGGCGGCATTCAAGAGGATCCAAAAGGTCTAAACCATGTCTGTGGTATTCTGAGTAGGAGTCAATGATTGAATGACTGTGACGAGCTTCAAACTCCTGAAGGCTGGGCGTTAGTGACAGACACAAAAGAATCAATGGATTCTATTCCAACCTGATTGAGAACCGACAGATGATTAACCGTGCCGTGACAGGGTCCGTTGAACATTTTCACTGAGAGGACGGGATTTTAGCCACTGACAACGGTGATGCCCAACATACAGCTTGCCATGGAAAGGAGTAAGAAGGATTGGATGAAGACAGTAGGAAAGCAGAAAGACGGAAGGGACAAAGCATCTCCATACGCTTATCTGAAGTTCTCACCAATGAATTACATAAGTATCTCTATCTTTACTTTATGCCTTATTCGTATATCATCCATAACCATTTGAATCTACTTGACTAAGATTTACAAGGTGACCATAGCTTGCTTCATACCAACAATCTCCGTGGGATCGACCCTTACTCGCGTAAGGTTTAATACTTGGACGACCCAGTGCACTTGCTGGTTAGTTGTGCGAAGTTGTGATAAAGAGTTGAGATTGTAATTGAGCGTACCATGTTGATGGCGCCATTGATGATCACAATTTCGTGCACCATGCGCGTACGAGTCAGTGCTGGTTTATGATTTTTTTAATGAAAACGTGACCAACGAATTCTCAAGGGTGGTGGGGCCCAATCCCAACCAACTTTGGCGCCAAAGATGCTATTTAAAGCCAAGGATTGAAGAGCAAAGGGAGATTAGTTCATTTTCACTCATTAGGATTAGTTTAGAGGTAGTTTCTAGAGAGAGAAGCTCTCTCTTCTCTCTAGAATTAGGATTAGGATTAGGTTTAGTTCTTAGATCTAGGTTTCCATTCATTCATTCTTCTACTTCTACTCTTCAATTCATTGTAGTTACATTCATTCTTCTTCCATTCTTTTGTTGTAATTTCTTTTGTGTTGTTCTTATGTTTTGTTGTAGATCTACTATTGTTCCTTCCATTTTCTTTCAATTCAATAAGAGGTAATTCATGTAGATCTTGTTTCCTTTAATTGTTGTTGTTAATTCTTTACATTTGATTGTTGTTAGATTTCATTCTTGTTGTCAATTTACTATGCTTTTCTTTTGTGCCTTCCAAGTGTTTGAGAAAATGCTTGGTTGGATTCTAGAGTAGAGTTTTATGTTCTTGGCTTGGAAAGGTAACTTAGGAACTCTTGAGTTACTAATGTCCAAGTAATTGATGATTGGGATCCATTGACTCTAGTTCTCGCTAATTTAATTAGTGGAGTGTTAGGACTTATGGACTAGGATTGATATAGCTCATTTGACTTTCCTTTACTACTTGTTAGAGGATGATTTAATGAGATTAATCCTTGCCAATTCTCATATTGTGGTTAGTGATTAGGATAGAGATCCTTGACCACCAACCCTTGCCAAGACCTTTTTAGGCCTTAGTTTACTTTCTTGCCATTTATCTTTCATGTTTCTTGTTAAAACCCCAAAAATAACTCACAACCAATAACAAAACACTTCATTACAATTCCTAGGGAGAACGACCCGAGGTTCAATACTTCGGTTTATAAATTTTAGGGGTTTGTACTAGTGACAAACAACTTTTTGTATGAAAGGATTATTGATTGGTTTAGAAACTATACTTGCAACGAGAATTCATTTGTGAAATTATATACCATCAAAAATCCAATCATCAGCGTACCACGCCTAGCTCCTGGCGTGCCACGCCAGTGCATTTTTATGGCGTTTGCTCCCAAGTGGCACGCCAGTTTCACACACCCAGCTTCTTGTTTATCTTCTTCCCATTTTTGATGCCCTTTTTCACCTGAAATTCAGCACAACTCATCTCAAAGTAGTGTACCATAATATTCATCAAATAATGCATGAATTGTACTGATTCAAATGAGATTTATGCTCTTTTATGGTCTTCTTTATGCAAGAAAGAAGGGTAGATGATGCAAGTCATCACCGCATTCTTGAGTTTCGAAAAGTCTAAACCTTGTCTGTGGTATTCCGAGTAGGATTTGGGATGGGATGACTGTGACGAGCTTTAAATGCGTGACTGTTGGGCGCAGTGACAGTGTGCAAAAGGATCAATGGATCTTATTCCGACACGATCGAGAACCGACAGCTGATTAGCCATGCGGGAAACCGTAGCGGATATGTTTTCACTGAGAGGACGGATGGTAGCCATTGACAACGATGATCCACCAACATACAGCATGCCATGGATGGGAGTACGCAAGATTGGATGAGGACAATAGGAAAGAAGAGGCTCAGAGGGAACAAAGCATCTCCATACGCTTATCTGAAATTTCCACCAATGAATTGTATAAGTATCTCTATCCAATTTTATGTTTTATTTCTCTTTTAATTATCAAAACCTCATAACCATTTGAATCTGCCTGACTAAGATTTACAAGATGACCATAGCTTGCTTCAAGCCGACAATCTCCGTGGGATCAACCCTTACTCACGTAAGGTATTACTTGGACGACCCAGTGCACTTGCTGGACAGCTATGTGGAGTTATGAAAAGTGTGATTTATGATTTTGCATACCAATACGCATGCACCCTGCGTACGCATGGTGGCCTATGTACCACATGAAATCTCCTATGTCCCACGTTGAATGGTGTACTCATGCGCACGCGAGATGTCATGCATACGCATGAGTGGCAAAATAGACCATATTTGTGCGTACTCATGTTATGTGCGTACGCACGATACCTTTTTGACCCCAACATAGTACGCCATTCTGCGCTGCACGTCCATCGTTCCTTGTGTGCTTATCCTTTAAGCCAATAAAAAAGAAGATGTTATGAAAAGAAGAAGAGTGTAGTATCTTGTGAAGTAAATTCTGAATGTTTGTGGTAGGGTGATTAATTAGCTAAGTTGGTTCACCAACAAGGTAGGAAGGCAACTATCTATCTTGAATCCTATGCTTGAAACACATCCTATGAGACTAACCAAATAATGAAATCCCAATAAGAAAAGAGAAAGAGCAATAAAAGTGAAAAGGAAAGAAAAACAATAAGAAATAATTCTAGGCACTAAGTGTTTGAAGATTGAGGCATGTGTCTGTGGTGTTCATGTGCAAGGGATATGCTTGGATGAATAAGCTCTTAGGGGTGCCTTATCACTTGGTAACTTGGATAAACTAATCCGGGATTATCAGCTAAAAGTCCACTATCAAGAGTAACCTTTACTACAGAACACTTAGCAACCCAAAGAGGTGCTAGCCACCAAGGTCTCATGAAAGAAAAAAAAAAGAAAATAATAATAACAAACCATGTGCCTGTGGTGCGTACGTATGGGGGAAAGAGACTTGAGGGAGTAAGTCCTTAGGGGTGCCTTAACACCTAGCACCTTGAACCAACTAGTTCGGGAGTGTTGGCTGAAAGCTTATCATAAAGAGTCGCCCTCTTACAGAGCACTTAGCCTAAAAAGGAATGCAATAAATCCTGGAAGGGAAAGGAGGATCAATAATTAAGAAGTCTAAAAAGATGCAATCAAGCAAGTATTCAAGGACATCATAAAGGCTTGGAAGCCAGTGAAGGAATGAACCTAAGTTGCTATGCATGAAACCCCATAAACCAGGGATTTGACTTCTATTATAATTGTTTGTTCATCTTGTTCTCTCATTCATTCTTCCTATATTTCAGTACTTGCTTAGGGACAAGCAAGCTTTAAGTTTGGTGTTGTGATGCCAGGGCATTGATAAACCACTATTTTATAGTTTATATTGTGTTTAATTGTGTGGTTTTGTCGTGATCTTTACCCACTTATTCATCAATTTAGCATGCATTTAGATTTCCTTCCTAAATTTATTACATGTTTGAAAATTGCTTCCTAGAGACTTTAATTATTTAATTTTAATTCTCCTTTATTCCATTTGATGTCGTAATCTATGTGTCAAGTGTTTCAGGCTTTATAGGGCATGAATGAGACGGAGATTGGAGAGGAAGCTAGCAAAAATGGAAGGAACACAAGAATTTGAGGAGATAACCAGCGAAAAGTGACGCGGTCGCATGGCTCAAGCGACCGCACGAAGGAGCACAAATCGCAGTGACGCGGCCGCATGGCTTGTGCGGCCGCGCGGATTGGAAAGCACAAGCAACGCGGTAGCGTGGGCGACGCGAACGCGTGAAGAGGAAAAGCGCTAGCGACGCGTCCGCATGGACGATGCGATCGCGTGACATGCGCGATCTACATAAACTGCAGAATCTGAAACCAGCGACTTTGGACCCTATTTCGGCCCAGTTTTCGGCCCGGAACAGCAAACTAGAGTCAGAGAATATGCAGAAACAAGAGACACATTCATTGAGTAGTTTAGATCTAGTTTTTGACTCTCTTAGGTTTTTCTCTCTAGTTTTTAGAATTTTAATTTTCAATTGATCTTAGCATTGGAACATTGAGAAGAGTTATTTTCCTCATCAAGACTTCATCACTCTAGTTTGTTCTCTTAACTTGGTTTTATTCTTCCATGTTCTTTGTTATGTTCAATTTTGTCATTCAGATATTTTTATGATTAATTAATGCAAGGATTATTTCTTTTTAATTTAATTTCCATTCCAATAATCATGTCTTCTTTTAATTCCCTTTCATGTGCCATGAATTCTTTATTTACAATGCGTGAGTAGTTTTATTACTTGATGGGGAGTTTATTAAAGGGAACTCTTGAGTTGGAAGGATTAAAAGAAAAAATTTGTAATTGGGTTAAATGTTGGATTGCTATCCTGTCACCGACGCCAATTCCTTTAAACTAAGTGGGTTGCAACTTGTGAACAGATCTGGCATTTCCACTTGTTTGACTTTCACTTATCTAGTAAGGGATAATCAAACAGAACAACTATTAATTATAAATTAATCTTACAATCACACCATCAATGATAGAGAGTCTAACCATTCAATTCCTAGTCAAGGCCTTTCATTTTTATTATTTAAAATTTCTCAATTTAAATCCCAATTTACTTAGCTCAACTCTTTTTGGAATATCTGATTAATAATACAGCACACTTTTCTGCAACTCGTTGGGAGATGACCTGGGACTTAAAACTCCCAGTAATTTTAATTTAAACTTTCAGTGACATATTTCTAAATTGATAGGCAGATTTTCGGTGAGTTAAGAACTATACTTGCAACGTAACCATTTTAATAAATTTTTAATTCACCAGCTTCTGCATCCTCATCAGGCATCTAGGCCAGTTTCACTGACCTTTTCTTTACTGTTTTAGGGTAGTTTCATGCATTTTCTTAGCAAATAAGGCAAGTTTTGCATGAAATTTCATTTACACCTTGATTCAAGCAACTATTGTGAATTTTACATGATTTCATGAGAATTATACAAGGATTAAATTGCAAGTTGATGATGCATAATCTCATGACTTAGGCTAGAGCTTTGATGCACATTATTTGCTTGATTTCAGGACAATGGAAGCTAGGAAGAACCACATTAGTAGCCACGTTAATCTAATAAACGTAACCACTAACGTGGAATGGGAATGAGCTTGGAACGTTAATGAGAAAGGTGGTCGCCAATAACGCCTGCGAAGCCATCATAAGCCCACGTTAATTGCCACGTTAACTACATTAACGTGGTAGTTAACGTAGAGGAAAAAGCAGCTCCAGCGTTAGTGGAAAAAGTGAACACCACTAACGCTCCAAAATTGGCAATAGTCCACGTTAAGAGTCACGTTAACTTAGTTAACGTGAACTCTAATGTGGAAGGGATGACAATGCCAACGTTAGTGACACTCACTTTTGTCACTAACATTGGATTAAGCCAACATTGCCCATGTTAGTGGTCATGTTAAGACCACTAACATGAAAGTTAACGTGGAGCTAAGCATCATGAGCCAATGTTAGTGACACTCACCTTTGTCACTAACGTTGGAGATGGCATTCACTACCACGTTAGTAGCCATGTTAACCTAGTTAATGTGAACTCTAACGTGGGAAAGAGGGGCGTTTGGAGCATTAGCGACAAAGGTAAGTGTCACTAACGCTCTCGAAGCTTAGGCATGCCCACGTTAAGAGCCATGTTAACCTAGTTAACGTGAACTCTAACGTGAGGACAAGGGGCACAATGCAACGTTATTGGAAAAGGTGATTCCCAATAACGCTTGCGAAGGATCATGAGGCAACGTTAGTGGTCACGTTAGTGCCACTAATGTTGAAGTTAACGTGGACTATTTTGGGGTTGGACATTAGTGAAAAAGGTGATTGCCACTAACGTTCTCGAACCCACATTTTCACTTAACGTTAACATCACTAACGCCCATGCCTAACTCACACTTTTCTGCAAGCTGAGCCCACTAAAGATTATAACTTCTTCCACTCAAGATCTAAGGCCCACATCCAAGACTTGAAGAACTCACTAGAAGATCAAGAAGAGTAGCATATATAGGAGTAGTTTTGAACTATAGAGAAGCTTGGCACTTTGGAGAACTACCTTCTGTATATTTACTTTTCTGCATTTTCTAGCTAAGCATGTATTCTTTTCTGCCATTTTCCATTTCCAGAGCTAGGAACAACTAAACCCCTTTCATTGGGTTAGGGAGCTCTATTGTAATTTGATGGATCAATTATAGTTTTCATTCTTCTTCTTCCTTCTCTTCTCTTGATTTACTAGAAAGCTTTCGATCTTAATACAATTGGTTAGTTGTCTTGGAAAAGAAACTCTCCATAATTAGATCTCCTCTGAGCCTTGGAAAAGGGATGAGGATATCATGCTAGAAATGCTTTCTCATGTTGGACCAAATTGGGGTCTGGGCGGATATAGTGGCATGTAATCCTCCCAACACTTTGATTTGGAAATACATGTGGTATAATCAGTGACCATACTTTATCTCTTCCCATGAGCAATTAAATCAAGGAATTGGACAATTGTTCAAGTTTAGAGAGATTGGGTTGCCAAGGAATTGGAATCCAATCATTAAGATTGCCAAGGAGATCAATAAAAGCTTTGATTGAGGAAGAGATGAAAATGAATTTGATCCGGAGAATACAACATCTCCTAAGCCCAATGAATTCCCCATCTCTGATCTTACCCATTCTCTTTACTTTCTGCCATTTATTTCCATATTCATCTCCCCCAATCTCCATTTAAGATTCTGCACTTTATTTTCTGCCATTTACTTTCTCACCATTTAATTTTTTTGCAATATCAACCACCTTCTGTTTAGCTTAACTAGCATAATCTTTCAACTAAAATTGCTTGACCAATCAATCCTTGTGGGATTCGACCTCACTCTATTGTGAGTTTTTACTTGATGATAATTCGGTATACTTGCCAAAGGGAAATTTGTTGAGAGACAAGTTTTCGTGCATCAAGTTTATGGCGCCGTTGCCGGAGATTGATTATGTATTAACAATAATTACGTTGGAAGTTCACTAGATTGAGCATTTTTCTTTTATTTGTTTATTTTATCTAGTCATTTAGCTTCAGTTTATTTAGTTTCTTCCTCACCCCCTATCCCCTCATTATTTTCTTTTTCTTTGAATTTACTTACAATTATGCTCACTAACCCACTAACTGTTTGATAAATTGCACCACTCACACTAACAATCACTCTAACAAGAATAATCACTTCATTTTATCTCTTGCTGTGCGCTCTGTTAGTTGTATGACAGGGAGAAGATGCAGAGCTTCAACATCCTTTGATTCAGAACCTGAGAAGACCCTCCATAGATCAAGGAGGGAAGCAAGAGGGAAAAGAGTTGTTGGTGCTGAGGAAAAGGAAGAGTACTTTGAAACAAACATGGAGGAGAACTTGGAAAACAAATATGAAGGAGAAGGTCAGAACCATGCCAGAGAAGGCCCTGTAAATCATGCTGGGCAAGAGAGGAGAGTTTTAGGTTCTTACATCAATCCAAACCCAGGAAATTATGGAAGTAGTATCCAAAAGCCCACCATACATGCCAACAACTTTGAATTAAAACCCCAACTCATCACCCTTGTTCAGAACAACTGCTCATTTGGAGGAAGTGCCCAAGAAGACCTGAATCAACATCTAACCACCTTCCTGAGAATATGTGACATAGTGAAGTCTAATGGAGTCCATCCAAATATCTATAGGCTGCTCTTGTTCCCTTTTTCACTCAGGGATAAAGCATCTAAGTGGCTGGAATCCTTTCTAAAGGAGAGCTTAACAAATTAGGAAGATGTGGTGAACAAATTTTTGGCAAGATTCTACCCTCCTCAGAGAATTAACAGGCTGAGAGCTGAGGTACAAATTTTCAGGCAACAAGATGGTGAGACTCTCTATGAGGCATGGGAGAGGTTTAAGGACTTAACAAGAAGATGCCCACCGGACATGTTCAATGAATGGGTTCAACTTCACATTTTCTATGAAGGTCTTTCTTATGAGTCAAAGAAGGCTATAGACCATTCATCAGGGGGCTCTCTAAACAAAAAGAAAACCATTGAAGAAGCCATAGATGTCATTGAAACGGTAGTTGAGAATGACTACTTCTATGCTTCTGAAAGAAGCAACACTCAAGGAGTAATGGAGCTGAATCACATGGATGCATTGCTGGCTCAAAATAAGATGATCACTAAGCAGTTAGCAGATCTCACCAAGAAGGTAGAAGAAAACCAAGTTACAGCAGTCATCACTTCATCACCAGCTCAAGAAGGAGTGAATATAGGAGAATAAGGTGACTGGGAACAAGCCAATTATGTTAGGAACTCACCCAGACAAATCCATTATCCATACTCCAAAACTTACAATGCTGGATGGAGAAATCACCCTAACTTTGGGTGGGGAAATAAGCAAGACCAAGGCCAAGACCAGAGACGCCACAACCACAATCCCAACAACAATGCAACTCACCAACATACCTCACAGAGATCCTATCAACACCCACCTAACAACCCTTCTCAACCACCTAACCTCAACCCACCATCATTAACAGAGGATAGACTTTCCAAAATTGAGACTCTACTTGAAGACATATGTAGAGAAGTCCAAGATAACAAGGTGTTTAAGGATGAAGTGCGAGCCAATATCAAAAACCAAGGGGAAACCATCAAGAGGCTGGAGTCCCAAGTAGGGTATCTATCTCAACAATTTTCCAAACCCACTGATGGTTTTTCAAGTGACACAGAGAAGAACCTAAGAGGAGAAACAAAGAAATTAAGGTGGGAAGAATGTAAGATGATCACCACAAGTGATGAGATGAGTGTGGAGGAGGTGGACACACAAACAGAACACCTCCAAGACAGTTCAAAGGAAAATCATGAAGACAGAAACCATGCACCCCAACCCACACATAGGGAGGAGCTAAAGAAAAAGGAGATCCTGAACCCATATGCACCCTTTCCCCAAAGGCTCAAGGGTGGTGTAGCAAGATGGCCAAAAAAGTTCATTAAAGGGTGGACAAACAATAAAGATGAACAGGGAGTGCAGTGCTCTCATTCAAACAGAGCCACCCACAAAGAAGAAGGATCTAGGGAGTTTCCACATTCCCTGTGCTATAGGAGAGACAACGTTTGATAAAGAGCTCTGTGACCTGGGAGCAAGTATCAACTTAATGCCTCTGTCCCTCATGAAAAAGCTTCAAATCAATGAGCTGACACCCATAGATGTAATCATCAAACTGGCTGACAAAACTCAAAAATAGGCAATAGGAGTGGTTGAGAATGTGTTAGTGAAGGTTGGGAATTACTTCCTCCCCACAGACTTTGTTATCCTGAAAATGGAAGAGAATCCCATTCACCCCATCATTCTGGGAAGGCCATTCTTAGCCACAGCCAGGGCGCTTATAGATGTGGAGCGAGGAGAGCTAGTATTAAGAATACACGATGAACAACTCACCTTCAATGTTTTCAAACCCTCACAAGAAGCAGATCATGATAACAAAGAGCTGATGGAAGAGCCAAACAAGGGAGCACATGCACCACACCTAAGAACTCCTATGGTTAACAACCAATGTGATCAGAAGGAGCAACAGCCAAGTGTAATCCAAAAAGAACCAGACCCACCAGAGCCATATGAGACAAGCAACAAAACCTTCCTTAAGGAGAAAATCACAAGTAGCAAAGTGACATCAAGGGACACAAGGAAAAAGGCCCTAAGGGGATGAAAAAATAAGAAGATCCCTACAGAAGATTTCTCTCCAGGAGATGAAGTGGTCTCTGCCTACTTCCCATCTATACCACCTCATCTCCCCACCATTCCATCTCAACTGCCTCCAGTGTATACCATTAATAAAATCTTGTCCTTAGAACATGTGGAGCTTCTTAACAAAGCAAACGGAAATAGATTCACTGCAAGGGGGGAAGACTTGAAGCACTACCAACCACCCTGACAAAGGCCAAACGTCAAGCTAATGACGCTAAAGAAGCGCTTTATGGGAGGCAACCCATGTTCTATACCCTCTCTCTTTAATCTCTAATAGTAGTAATAAAGCAAAGTTCATGGATTCTAAATCAACTTCGACAAACAATATAAGAATCCCTACATGCAGCATATAGTACATGATAAATTTGGTCAAGGCACACCAAAAGGACTTGAACACACTTTATGATATGAGATTCTTTTCGAATCTTGTTGCACCATATGATCACAAACAAGTTTGGTGTTACCAATATTGCATGCATGGGAAATTAATTGGTTGGTTGATTTGCATTCATGAAAAGCATTTAGTATTTAAAAAAATAAATAAAACAAAAGAAAAGGATTCAACAGTAGCTATTTCATACTTCAATTTTTCCCACCAAAAATTCAATTGACTTTTGCATTCCCTTTTGTCTTGTATAGGAAATCAAAAAGGGTAATGGTGGTACTTGATAGGACAATCAAGCAAGGGAAATTCGGCCACTATACTAAGGAGACTACACACTTGTCTTCAAGGGGATTATCTTGGGAAGTGTTGCCATGCAACATTGGGAGCTGGATAGCCTTGGAGACCGAACCAAGACCCTCATAAAAGAGGTGATCCTTGTGCTCATCCAATGCCAAGCCCCAACCGTCCATCACTAAGCAACACCATCAATCCACACCCTTCAAACACCCATCATCTTTCTATATAAATGATCTCCATTCTACAACCTCTCTGTACACACTTGTTGTTCTCATTCATCTTCCTTCCTTCTCTCGAACACACACACTCAATATCTCTACACACCAAATCTCCTGCATGGCATCATCAAGCTCCAAGAAACAAAAGGGGAAGAAACCTATGAAGCAACCTCCTTTTGATGAAAAGAAATTTAGAAGTTTTTACCATGCATTGCAGTTTGGGTGGATGGCTGAGAAAGAAGTCATATATGAGTTAGGCTTTCAAGTCATAAAAACTGAGTGCCCTGAAATCACAGAGAAGGTGAAAAACATCGATGGGAGCTCCTCACCGATCCGATTACAAGGGTGAATGCAAATCTGGTAAGAGAATTTTACACAAATGCGGTTAGATATGATAAGGCAGATGAATCCTATACAAGTTTCGTGAGAGGGGTAATGGTGGACTTTAGTCCCATAAGCATCATGAGAGTGTTAAAGCTGCGAACCATACCCTTTGCAGAAGAGAGCTATCACTCGAGAATAGATAACAACCCCAACCACGACCAAATTTTGAAAGACATATGTGTGCAGGGAGCAGATTGGGACAGAGACCCCCATGGGAAACCCAGATTTATAAAAAGAGGAGACCTCTTTCCTGAGGCTAAGGGGTGGTTCGAAATTGTAAGGAGATCCATCCTCCCAGCCGAAAACAACTCAGAGGTAAACCTTAAGGGGGCAACAATGGTGCAATGCATAATGAAGGGGGGAGAAATCAAAGTTCATGAACTCATAGCCCAAGGCATTCGGAAGCTTGCTGAGAAGAGTGATTCTGGAGGAAGGTTAGGCTAACCCAGCACTATCATCCGTCTTTGCAACAAAGCTGGGGTGGTGTTCAAAGATGGAAACCCTGAGTAGATAAAAGTCGGCCTTCCAATTACTTTTCGTCGGATGCATGCTGCTACACCTCCCCTACCTTAACGAAGACTAAGAAAGAGGCCAGCCCATCGAGCTGAGGAAGGATAACATCCACAGGAGCAAGCCCCAACCACCTTAGACATGCACCAATTACAAGAAGCTATTGATACCTTGTCAAGGCAATACATGGAAATCAAGGGGCACAGAAGGAGCTTCAAATGCAAATAATGGACCGCCAAGAAGAATCGCTCTCTAGATGGATGAATCAACAAGGAGAGTGGCAAAAACAATTGATGGAGCAGCAATCGGAACAAGAGAGACAGTGGAGTGAATCATTTCATAACTTGAACCAAAAGCAAGATCAACAACAAGAAGCCATCCAAAAGCTAATCAACATCCAAGCACATCAGGGTGCACACATTCATGAGATGCATTAGAAACAAAGAGAACAGGCAGATCTTTTCTATGAACACAGAGCATTTTCGGAAGGGGTTTATATGAGTGAGACAGGATACCATGTGAACACGCAAGCCAGGCTCGGGTACTTAGTCGGACAACTACCTGTATTACACCCTGGGATCACAAGATATGAGGACGTAAAGGATGAATTAGTACGAGTGGAACAAGAAAGGGCCAAAAAGAGTCATGAATCAGTAAGGAAGGCACTGGAAGATTGGAAAATAGCCAGAATAAATCGGATGAAAGGAAGCACAAGTAGACACGAAGAAGACAAGGAAGTAGAAGAACATAGGCATCCCCATGAGTAAAAGGTGGTGGAGTTCCTTCTTAGTCTATCTTTTACAAACTTTAAATAAGGAAAATCATGTATGAAATAGAACATGCTTCCATAGTAGTTTAGGAATTTTCAATTATGTCTTTAAAATTTTGGTGCTTAGGTCCATGCTCACTAGTCTAATGTCTTTAGTTTCACCTTCTTGTGTGCTTATCCTTTAAGCCAATCAAAAAGAAGATGTTATGAAAAGAACAAGAGTGGAGTATCTTGTGAAGTAAATTCTGAATGTTTGTGGTAAGGTGATTAATTAGCTAAGTTGGTTCACCAACAAGGTAGGAAGGCAACTATCTATCTTAAATCCTATGCTTGAAACACATCTTATGAGACTAACCAAATAATGAAATCCCAATAAGAAAAGAGAAAGAGCAATAAAAGTGAAAAGGAAAGAAAAACAATAAGAAATAATGCTAGGCACCAAGGGTTAGAAGATTGAGGCATGTGTCTGTGGTGTTCATGTGCAAGGGATATGTTTGGATGAATAAGCTCTTAGGGGTGCCTTATCACTTGGTAACTTGGATTAACTAATCTGGGATCATCAGCTGAAAGTCCACCATCAAGAATAACCTTTACTACAGAACACTTAGCAACCCAAAGAGGTGCTGGCCACCAAGGTCTCATGAAAGAAAAAAAAGAAAATAATAATAACAAACCATGTGCCTGTGGTGTGTACGTTTGGGGGAAAGAGACTTGAGGGAGTAAGTCCTTAGGGGTGCCTTAACACCTAGCACCTTGAACCAACTGGTTCGGGAGTGTTGGCTGAAAGATTATCATAAAGAGTCGCCCTCTTACAGAGCACTTAGCCTAAAAAGGAATGCAATAAATCCTGGAAGGGAAAGGAGGGTCAATAATTAAGAAGTCTCAAAAGATGCAATCAAGCAAGTATTCAAGGACATCATAAAGGCTTGGTGAAGCCAGTGAAGGAATGAACCTAAGTTGCTATGCATGAAACCCCATAAACCAGGGAATTGACTTCTATTATAATCGTTTGTTCATATTATTCTCTCATTCATTCTTCCTATGTTTCAGTACTTGCTTAGGGACAAGCAAGCTTTAAGTTTGGTGTTGTGATGCCAAGGCATCTAGACCAGTTTCACTGACCTTTTCTTTACTGTTTTAGCGTAGTTTCATGCATTTTCTTAGCAAATAAGGCAAGTTTTGGATGAAATTTCATTTACACCTTGATTCAAGCAACTATTGTGAATTTTGCATGATTTCATGAGGATTATGCAAGGATTGAATTGCAAATTGATGATGCATAATCTCATGACTTAGGCTAGAGCTTTGATGCACTTTATTTGCTTGATTTTAGGACAAAGAAAGCTAGGAAGAACCATGTTAGTAGCCACGTTAATCTAATTAATGTGACCACTAACGTGGAATGGGAATGAGATTGCAACGTTAATGAGAAAGGTGGTCGCCAATAACGCCTGCGAAGCCATCATAAGCCCACGTTAATTGCCACGTTAACTATATTAACGTGGTAGTTAACGTAGAGGAAAAAGGAGCTCCAGCTCTAGTGGTAAAAGTGAACACCACTAACGCTCCAAAATTGGCAATAGGCCACGTTAAGATTCACGTTAACTTAGTTAACGTGAACTCTAAGGTGGAAGGGATGAGAATGCCAACATTATTGACACTCACCTTTGTCACTAACGTTGGATTAAGCCAATATTGCCCACGTTAGTGGTCACGTTAAGACCACTAACGTGAAAGTTAACGTGGAACTAAGCATCATGAGCCTACATTATTGACACTCACCTTTGTCACTAACGTTGGAGATGGCATTCACTACCACGTTAGTAGCCACATTAACCTAGTTAACGTGAACTCTAACATGGGAAAGAGGGGTGCTTGGAGCGTTAGTGACAAAGGTAAGTGTCACTAACGCTCTCGAAGCTTAGGCATGCCCACGTTAAGAGCCACGTTAACCTAGTTAACGTGAACTCTAATGTGAGGACAAGGGGCACAATGCAACGTTATTGGAAAAGGTGATTCCCAATAACGCTTGCGAAGGATCATGAGGCAACGTTAGTGGTCACGTTAGTGCCACTAACGTTGAAGTTAATGTGGACTATTTTGGGGTTAGACGTTAGTGAAAAAGGTGATTGCCACTAATGTTCTCGAACCCACATTTTCACTTAACGTTAACATCACTAACGCCTATGCCTAACTCACACTTTTCTGTAAGCTAAGCCCACTAAAGATTGTAACTGCTTCCACTCAAGATCTAAGGCCCACATCCAAGACGTGAAGAACTCACTAGAAGATCAAGAAGAGTAGTATAAATAGGAGTAGTTTTGAACTATAGAGAAGCTTGGCACTTTGGAGAACTACCTTCTGTATATTTACTTTTCTGCATTTTCTAGCTAAGCATGTATTCTTTTCTTCCATTTTCCATTTCCAGAGCTATGAACAACTAAACCCCTTTCATTGGGTTAGGGAGCTCTGTTGTAATTTGATGGATCAATTATAGTTTTCATTCTTCTTCTTCCTTCTCTTCTCTTGATTTACTAGAAACCTTTCAATTTAAATACAATTGGTTAGTTGTCTTGGAAAAGAAACTCTCCATAATTGGATCTCCTCTGAGCCTTGGAAAAGGGATGAGGAGATCATGCTAGAAATGCTTTATCATGTTGGACCGAATTGGGGTCTGGGCGGATATAGTGACATGTAATCCTCCCAACACTTTGATTTGGAAATACATGTGGTATAATCAGTGACCATACTTTATCTCTTCCCATGAGCAATTAAATCAAGGAATTGGACAATTATTCAAGCTTAGAGAGATTGGGTTGCCAAGGAATTGGAATCCAATCACTTAAGATTGCCAAGGAGATCAATAGATGCTTTGATTGAGGAAGAGATAAAAATGAATTTGATCTGGAGAATACAACATCTCCTAAGCCCAATGAATTCCCCATCTCTAATCTTACCCATTCTCTTTACTTTCTCCCATTTATTTCCATATTCATCTCCCCCAATCTCCATTTAAGATTCTGCACTTTATTTTCTGCCATTTACTTTTTCAACATTTAATTTTTCTGCAATATTAACCACCTTCTGTTTAGCTCAACTAGCATAACCTTCCAACTAAAATTGCTTGACCAATCAATCCCTGTGGGATTCGACCTCACTCTATTGTGAGTTTTTACTTGACGACAATTTGGTATACTTGCCGAAGGGAAATTTGTTGAAAGACAAGTTTTCGTGCATCAGTGGATTCAACTAAATCAAAGTAATGCTCATTTTAACTATGAAACAGTATCCTATTCAACAAGAATTATTAATAAATCAAATAAAATCATGAAGGAAAAACACTAAAGATGCAAATGCATCACCAACCGTCCTCTCAAAATTGAATGAGTTAAATCATAAACCAACTTTAAAATCACTTCAAGCTTTGAAACTTTTTCAACAAGGTTCAAAATCCTGATTGAAAACCCCAAAAGCATTTATCTTCAAATCCATTATTTTAATTGCTCTAAAGTCTTTAGATGTACACATGAGAAATCTCTTTTGATTAAAATCAATCAAACCAAACTCATTTTCCTTTAAATTCATTAAAATTCTTATATCATAACTCTTTTCTTTAGTTAAATCAAAATCAAATAAAATAATTCTTCAATCAAATTAACAAAAATAAAACTTCCAAAAATCTCATAAAAATTTTGGCAGCACTTCCCCTAAAACTCGGACTTTGTCACCCTTCTCGAGTCCCAACCAAACCATTTCTCAAATTCTTTTCAAATAATTTCCAAAATCAGACCAATTCCAATATCTCAAATCATTTCTAATTCTCAAAATCATTTCTGATAAATCAAACGAAACCAATTCCATTGTCTCAAATCATTCTATCATAATCTAAAAACCAATTTCAAGAAACCAGTCCAACAACGACCAACTCAACAAACTATATCAACAAATCAGAGTAACCAACGTTCTCAATAATTCAATAAATCAAACAGATAAATATTCACATCCATCCGAAATAGTTCAGTTCAATCCGTAAGACTCACGTAATCATAAAAATATATTTTTCATATGAATATCGACTTGTAACAATTCTTGAAAGTAAAATGAGTTTAAGAAAACTCCCCTACCTTGAATAGTCAAAACTCGGTAAGCCATAGAAACCTCTACAAAATATAATGGGACAGCAATTAAAAGAGTTTTCGAAGCAAAATAACTCTTTAGGGAAGAACCAAGGAACGGAGCAGCTGCAACTCTGGTGATGACTTCCGACGAGGAGAATGGCGACAGGGAAGTTCAGCGGCAACGTAGCCGTTTGTTGTCGCACGCAGCAGTGCCGCCGTCACCTC
>NC_029772.3:54054513-54054862 GCF_000817695.3 Arachis duranensis | reverse complement strand
CAACCTCAAACAAAAACGGCGACAGCTCCTGATGGCTCTGGCGACTGCAACGGTGTGAGGAAAATCACCATACCTTGCTCTCTTCTCTATTGCATCCTCTCTCATTATCCTCGGGTCTACCAGTGACGGCAACAGCTTCCGATGGCAACGGGAGATTTGGAAACAGCGTCGGGTTCACAAATGACAGCGACAATGGACCACGGATGGCGACGACGACGGGAGGCACAGTGACGTCTTCTTCCTCCTGGTCCTACCTCGCGCTCGTCTTTCTCTCTCCCCTGACTCCTTCCACGAACGCTCTCCCTCAAGGTTCGATGACGCGCGACAGCAACGACAAGGCCCAGCGTCG
>NC_029772.3:54045599-54054363 GCF_000817695.3 Arachis duranensis | reverse complement strand
AATAGAGTTAGGGTTTTAATTTGAAAAAAATGAGTAAGGGTAGGTTGGAATTCAAATAAAAATAGAGATAATATAGTAATTGAAAACCAATTCTATTCCAACAATAATTATATATAAAAATACTATTTATTCATCAATTTTATAAATTATTTTTAAATAAATACTCTAGTCCAAGAATTAGAAATAATCAAATTAATTTTTTTAAATCATAAATAATCTTTAAGATCTAAATATTCAAAATATGGTATATAAAATTCTCATTATTTTTTAATAACTAAAATAAATTCAAATTATAAATAAAAAATTACTGGATTTATATATAAAAATTTCTAAAAATATAATTTTAAATAAATATAATAAATCATAAATAACTTATTATTTAATTTCTAAAAATTCAGGGTGTTACAAATTTATTTATTCTTGTTCAACTAGAATTGGTAAATTCTTTTTTATTTACAAATTCAAATATATATTTTGGTACAAGTATTTTTCTAAATTTACTTTGACTATTGATTTTTTTTAATGATATCTTAGTTCTATCTCATTTAAGTAAAGTATGACTACTCATATTTTGATACCAGAATCACTTAAGAAAGAGTATTAAAATTTA
The DNA here is from genome assembly GCF_000817695.3 of Arachis duranensis. Classification (NCBI taxonomy): domain Eukaryota; kingdom Viridiplantae; phylum Streptophyta; class Magnoliopsida; order Fabales; family Fabaceae; genus Arachis; species Arachis duranensis. Next base: position 54,053,753 of record NC_029772.3, on the reverse strand, counting down.
CAGTTTAGATTCTTAATAAAGTTTTAATTTTTGTATAATCTTGCACAATTTTAAGGGTATTTTTTTCATCTTTAAAGTATTATTTTTTAGATAAAAAGTTGATAGTGTCTTGAGGATATTGAGTTTGAGAGAAAAGATAGTCAATAGATTATTTTAAAGGCAAACTTAATATCTCAAGAATAAATGTCATTTGGTATATCACTTAAGAAAATTATATCTTATGTAGAATATTATGTATTAGTGTTATGAGTGTAAAGTTTAAATCCATAAAAGATTACAACATTTAGGGCTCATCTCATTAATTACTTGAAAGTATTAAGCCATTGGTATTTAAACCAAATAGACTCAATGAATAATATAGAGATATAAAGTATACTTTGTTGTAAAATATTCTATTGAAAAATGAAACATTAAATATAAGAATACTTTTCTTTCAGTTTTATAAAAAGACTCATTTAAGACAATAATGATATTAATGGTATATTAAATCTTGAGTTATAGTAAATAGATATAAGGAATTATTTTTCATAACAATGTTGATAAGATAATTGATATGCAACAAATTTTGCGCCATAACATGCAAATAGGTACATGGATTGTAAGTTAAAGAATTCTATCTATAGACTCAACAAAAAATTTCTATTACTAGTAATTTATATTTTATCAAATTATTATTCCATAATTCTTTTGAGATAAATGTAGTTGATGATTATATATTTGTTCAGTAAAAATTAGTATATTTTTGCTAGTCTTATATGTTAATAACATTCTTCCTTTTGTATTAGAAATTTAAATACATTGAGATAATTGTCTAAGTACTTTTGGATTACTAGAAAAGAATAATATCGTAAGGCTTTAAAAGGATTTGACACGTGTTGTAATCCCTTTAATTCTAAGAAAGAGAAATACAGTTTTATTAGGTGTCTCAAAAAAATTATAAAGCTTAATGAATACTAAGTGTGTACACTTATAGTTATTGTGTACATTGTTGGTATCTTTGACAGATATTTAAGTTAGTTAAGAATGAATCACTAAGTGCAAGAAGTTTTTTATGTGGATACTATTCAAGTGAGTATCATATCATTTTATGATTTGTTGTTTCAGTGAAAATATGCATTTGAATGGTCAAATGATTTAGACAAATTTACGATATAGATATTTCTGCAGAAATAAAATATTCAGTTTTATTTTCACTCTTATTTATGATCTCATAAAGTTTGTTAAAGTTAGACCAATTCAAAATAGACATGCATGAGATCATTTTCGTATGTAATTTCTAAATTACTCATCGAAATTTGATCTATGTCATGAAGTATATTAGTACAGTGATCATCGTAGTTCAGTCGTGACTCTAATTTCATAAAAGTTACGATAATTCCATAACTGATATATCAAACGAATCAGATTGTTAAAGTAATTTTTTTTTACCAAAGATAGGAAAACTCGAACCCGCAACCTCTAAGTGAGTATGGAAAGACTATGTCATTTGAGTTATAGATCGTTGCTATTGTTAAAGTAATTAGAAAAATAGTATTCAGATGCACACATAAAATTTGTAAAGTGTGATTATCTCAAGAAATATGTATGTATAGTCTAAGTGGAAGATTGTTAAGAAATTATAATTTTCTAATCTATTTATCGATAATATATATAACTAATTATAATCACATTAGTTATTTCATATTATATAACTTATATAAGTAATTTCATTTATTGTTATAAATGTTAAATAGAATAAGTTATTAATACTTTTGATTTGGCTTTAAATGAGAATAAAACCAAATATTCTATATACTTGGATCTTCGTTGTGTAATTAGAATTTATAATCAATAGTCAAATATAAATAGAGTTCTAAAATTTTGGTCCCCTAAATACTAAAATTATCTTGCAAATCTTGCTCCATCAGAGAGTTGCTATTCACCCTAAAAATAAGAATTTAGTAGAATTTGGTTGAGAAAGATTAAAAAACTATAAGAGCCAAACTCTCTCAATCATGTTTACAAACTCAGGTATGCTTTCACTCTCATACATCTTTTTTAATGATTTATCATCCATGATCTTGGGATTAAGAAATTTAAGAATTCCTACAATAACTAAGTAGTAATAATATTTTTAAAAAAAAATTATAATAAGATATTAAGATTCAACAAATGATGTCATAAATCAATTTTTTAATTATTGAGTTCTACCACATAATTAAGAAAAAACTAAAATTGAAAAATATAAAATTTGAAAATACAAATAACAAAATAATTTTATAATAATTTAATTATTTCTATTATTTTGTATAAAGAGTGTTTGTTTTTAGAGACTAAAACTCAAATTGAAAGATTGAGATTTAGTATTGTGTTTGGTGCCTAACAATTAGAACTAAAATTTCAGTCTTGAGATACAAAATTTTAGTTCTTTCAATACCTTTAGAAAGTGAGGACACAAGAACTGAAATTTCTGAAAATAGTGATTGAAACTTTAATAACATTTTCTTTAATAATTAAGCGTATTTTAGTAAATATTCTTATTTTATCTCCCTATTTATCTTTATCCAAACAAGATCTTAAGACATAATTTAGTCTTATACACTTTACGTCAAATATAATATAAATACTTAATTTAGTCTTTGTTTCTTAATCTCTGCCTCTTAGTCTTAGTCTCTTTTTCAAACACAACCTAACATCTAAAAAATGCTATTAAAATTAATAGTATTAAAAATATTAAAAATTTAATATTATGAAAAAAATAAAAGATCTCTATTAAAACTAATTTGATTATTTTTTAAAATTTTAAAAATGAAAATAATTTACATGTGTATTTTTAAGACTCTAAATTAATTTATAACGTGTTATATGACACGTGAAATGTCACATGTCACTGATCTAACACGTTAAAATTATTTTTTAATACATGACATTAACCTACAACGACTTCATGCTACGTGATATTTAATGTAACATGTCATCATCTAATAAATAAAATGACTAATTTGACTTACGTTTTATTTTTCAAAGATTAATATGACTAAATTAATCTTTTAAGAATCAATTTAAAGAATAAATAATAAGATGAATTTAATTATTATCCCTATCTGTTAATATAATTTTTTTATATTAACAATGCCTTGATATTTTGATAACAACGTTGATAAAATGAATTATATTGCATTTGGTTAGATTGTGTTTACAAATTTTATATTTAAATAATAGGTTCAATATAAAATAAATCAATGATATATTTAATAATTAAATTAATTTATAATGATGATAAAAATTTTATTCAAATTGTATTAACCTATTTATTTTATTTTATTTAAATTAAGTTATAAATTTATATAGATAGAATACCTTTTTTTTGGTAATACAAAGACAAAAATATCATTTAATATTAATGTACTTTTTTTAAAAATTTTTATTTAACCTAAAAAAATTAATCTTTCCTTTTTTCTATTTTTCTTTCATTCAAATATATGAAGAGAAATTAAAATTTCATCCAATTTTTTTTTTCATTTTTTCTCTATCTTTTACTTTTCTAATTTCATCCCTCCACAAAAAAAAGTCTAAAAGTCTACTACACACACATTTTAACAATTATTTGTCGGATATAAATAGATGTATGTAAAATTTATTAGTAGAAGACTCGTGTAATGTATAATTAAAATCAGACTAGACTAGTCGGTTTGACTAAAAAATTGATAAACCAAATTCAATACCGGTCTGGTCCAAGTTTCGGACTGTTTAAAGTATAGAACCGGTCAAATTTGGTATAAACCAATAAAAACCGGATCAAACCAAACCGCTCGAGTCGCAGTTGAAGGAGAGTCGACGACACACTAGCGTTGTGGAAGAACACTATACTCCATATGCTCTCCGTACTGGCAAGTGTCAAGCCTTATGAATTTTTGAAAAAAATTTCAAAATGTCTAAGACAAGGTTCGAACTCCTTCATTCAAAGATGCAAGGAATTGGAAGTGGCAATGGAAGCTTTTCATTCTGAAAAAGGTCAGATTCCTCTTTTGGCTTGCATTGCATGATGTCATTTTCACTAATGTCTTCCGTCATAAAAGGAGTTTAGCGGTAAGTGACCTTAGTAATAAATGTGGTCATGCGCCGGAATCTATGTTACATTGCCTTCAGGATTGTTCCACTGCTCTTCATGTATGGAATTCTTTAGATCCTTCTATTGTTGAACATGCTAATGCTTCTTACTTTCGATCCTGGATTACTACCGTTATTAATGGTAAAGAGGAAATAGTGGCTGCTGGAATTTAGTGAATTTGGCAGAATAGATGTAATGATTTAATCAACCCGAATGAACCTTGGCCTAGGAGAAAAATCTCTTGCCTTGCAACAGCCTGGGTGAATGAGTTGAAAAGGGTGAAAAAGGATAAAAACTTTTGGGATTATGCAGTCCAGAATTTTTGGTGGCACCCCCCTCCCCAGAATGTTCTTAAGGTCAACTGTGATGCTAGTGTTTTCTCGGACTCTCTTGTAGTGGGCTTTGGGTGTGTTATCTGTGATCATTGATGTGTGAAAAATGATCCAACACAAAACTCACCGCCAAGTGTACCGGATCGCATCAAGTAGTAATTACTCACATGAGTGAGGTTGATCCCACAGAGATTGAAGGATTGAGCAATTTTAGTTAGGTGGTTGATTTAGTCAGGCAAACAAGTGTTGATTTGAGTAAATTTGGACTAACAGAAGCTAAATTGCATGAAACTAAAAGGGATAGGGAGAATTGACAGTAAACTAAAGAGCGGGAGAAGTAAAATAGCTGAATCTTAAATTGCAAGTAATGTAAATGGCTGAAGCTTAGAGTGCAAGAAATGTAAATTACTTGAATAATAAAGGGGTGTGGGATGCTGGGATTCAAATTTTAACAACACAAAGTAAAGAAGATGAATTAAGTGCAGTGGATCTAAACAGAATTGGAAAATTGTAGTGAAGAACAAAACAGAAAGTAAATTCAACTCAATTACAAGAGCTAGGAAAGAAATTCAAGACCTTAGAGGCTCAATGAGACTAGAAAACAAGTCTAGATCTCAATTCCTTCCTTGATCCAACAGAGAACAATTTGTAGAAGAAAAGAAAATGAAAACAGTAAAGGAAACTCAGATTCAATTCTTGGAACAATTAAGAAGAGAGGTAAAGATGATTCTCAAACTTTGAATCAGTGAAGCTCTTCAATCTCAATTCAAATTCCAAAACAGAAAGCAAAAGTAGCAGAATAAATAAAAATGAAAACAGAAGGCTAAATCCAATTCCCAAATCTTAGAATTATGCAGAAGAAAACAAAGATGAATTGTAGATCAATGATTGAAATGGAATTCCTTCAATCTCAATCCAAAATTCATTAACAGAAAGTAAGAAATGCAAAAGTAAGAACAAGGAGGAGAGAACTCAGCTCTCAATCCCAATTCAAAGCTCAAATGTCAAAGTGAGCTCAAAATAAAACTCAAAAATAAAAGAAGGTTCAAAAGTGAAAATAAAAAAAGGTCCTCTGTAAATCAAGTCCTATTTATACACTTTCTATTTTTTATCTTGAGAATTTGGAGTGGGCTTCTCAATTTGGTGAAGAATTAGATCCAAAGTGGCAATTGAATTAAAATTGAACCAATGGTGCACCTCCAGGGAACCGCTCGGTTAATTGAACCAACTGAGCGCTCAATTTCTTCTTGTTTGGGCTCATGTCAAGCTCCAGGGAAGCGTTCACTTAATTAATCCAACTGAGCGCCCCCTTTGCTTTTGTCTTTCAATTTTGTTGCATGCCAAAGCCCAATTCCTTTCGTATCATCGACGCTCAGTTAAGAGAAGCAACTTAGCGCTACAAGTCTTGGAGTGAGCTCCACTTTTGAGCCCTGGTGGATGCAATTGTGGCTAATTTCCTTGGCAAAATGGCGCTCAGTTAAGTAACACAACTCAGCGCCCTTTGCTTTGAGTGGAAGCTCCTCCTACGAGCCTTTCTTCTCCCAATTTTGGTGCACATTTTCCTTGCACTAGCGCTCAGTTAAGTAAGGTAACTAAGCGCCCTTGCCTTCCTTGTGTAGCGCCTCTCTTAGCTCCCAGGATGCAAAGTTCGAAACTTGGTGAAGCCATTTTGGCTTATTTTCTTGCAAGGCTTTGTAGCGTGCTTCCTTGTGTCTCCAGATTCGAATCCCAGCTCCCCCCTTTTGGCCATTTTTCCTTTGCCCAAGCGCTTACCTTGTTTCCTCAGGTTCTTGGTTCGAAACTTGGTGGCTTCACTCCTTGGTTTTGCACTTTGCTTTTCTTTGAAATGGAGCACGATAAAGTGAAATAAGTTAACTGAGCGCTACATGTTTTCTTGGCTTCCTTGGGCGCTCAGTTAAGTGCACCAACGTAGCGCTATGCTTGTTGTGCCTTAGTGCTTTGCTTTGGTGCTGAGTGCTCCACTAGCGCTCGGTTAAGTAAAGGAACTGAGCGCTCTTACATTCTTTGTGCGTGACGCTTTTGTGCCTTGGATCACACTTTCCAAAGCGTGGCCTAAGGTCCAAAGTGTGCTTTAACTTCAAAAGCGTGCCGAAAATCCCTTTTTCCACCATTTCTTCACCTACAAGTAATCAAAACAACCAATCGAAGCTTCAACAATTCACAAGGTCTACAAATCATTCAAAAACCAACTAATTTTAGCTTAAATCTCATAATTTAGTGTCAAATAAAGGATGATTGATTGATTTAACAAAACCGTGCAAATCCACTCCTCATTACTTACTTATAATGCAGGAAAGTGCATAAAACCTAATGAAACAAGTGAAAAATGCTTTAAAAGCTAGCATAAGATGACTTGTCATCAATCATTATGGCGCTTGGGTGCTGAGTAGCTCGGGACGCTTGCCTTTTGATTCTGTTTTCAAGAATGAGTTATTGGTAATCTGGAATGGTATTATAATTGCGTGGGAAGTTGGTTGTGATTCCCTTATTTGTGAAACTAATTCTATGGAGGTGTATCTTTTGCTGAATAATAATACCAACCATGTTGTAGGAGAAAATATGGATATTTTAGAGAAGATTATGGAGTTGTTAAGTTAAAACTGGGAGGTGTCATTCACTTGGGTTAGAAGAGAAGCTAATGTTGCTGCGGATTGTTTGGCTAAGATAGGGGCTAAGAGTGTTTATTATCATTCGGTGTGGATTCAGCCAAATGATGACCTCAAGTAGATTTTGTTAAAGGATTTTGCTGTGTAATTTTTTGGGTTGTTTTCCTATTTGTTTTAGTTTTTGTTACAGATACCAAAAAAAATATGCAAGGAGGATGGTTGTACTACCAAACTAGCACACTTCTTACTAATATATAAACAAATTATAATACATACACCAATTTTTTATTTTATTTATATTCAATTTATTTTAATTTTAAAGTCACTCATTTTTAAATCAATTATATTTTATTTACCTATAAATTTTATTAAATATATACAAATAAAAAGATAAACAAAAAAAAAATTTATTAATCATAATTTATTTTTTCTTTTCATGATTATATGATATCTATTAATATTATTTTTTTAATAAATACTTGTAGTATATAATAATTGGTAAAAACTCACATACAGTTGTCTTCATATGAAGTTGATAGTTGAGAATCCTTAGATGATTTATCTAATTTGACCCAGTTCGACTAATGACTCACCGGTTGAACCAGTGACCCAATGACCCAGTAACTTGATCGGTTCGATCACCGGTTCAATTCTGATAACTATGATGTAACGTACGGGTGAAAGATATCTGTTAGTTAAATTCTTCTGTTAGATTCAACTCTCAAATAAGATTATGTTCTTTTATTAAAAAAATGTGTAATCCATATTGACTAAAAAAAGTAGACACATCTACTCTAAAATATCAACGGCTTGAATACTTTTTTAAAACTTGCAATACCTTAGTTCGATAACCCTTCATTTTATTTGTAGGCGAGATAATCTGATAAAACTTTTAAAAAATTATTGCATCCTACAGAACAATGATTTTATGCTCTTTTACAGATATAAGTGATGGATTTTTTTGATCCAACTTTAAATCACTTACACAAATTTCTTAGTTACTATCTTTTAATTTGAACCCTAACTTAGAAGAAAGAGAGAGAGCCAAAGAGAAGGTTTTTTTACCTTTTCTTTCTTTTTTTTTGCTTTCTTCTATTATTTATTC
>NC_029772.3:54034244-54045473 GCF_000817695.3 Arachis duranensis | reverse complement strand
GTTGAAATGCATAAAATATAATTCTTTTTAATATACCATTTAAAAAAAAGTAGTATTCAAAAGATGGTTCCAAATATGTCTCTTAACCTAGAAACCCCGAGTTTTTTTTAGATTAGAGATATCTATCTACCAAGCCACTTTATTAAATACAAATTTTACAAAAGATTATTTTTTTCAAATTCTTAAAAATACTTGTAGCACACATTAACAAAAAATAGAAAAATACTTAAAGGTCATCAGAATTTATTAGTTTTGGCTATTACTTTTATCCATTAACCCAATTTTCTTAGCATAGTAATCCAACAACATACTTTTAGTTTACTTTTAAATATTGATGGCTAACTACTAGACAAAAATAATATGGTGAATTCTATGATGTAGAAAGAAAGATTCTTCTACATGTGTATGTTTGTGTTGTCAAAAGGGTAGTGTGACAAGTATTTAGAAAGAGAGTAGTTGAAGAGACAAGATTTGACATGTTACAGGTAAAATATAGTGCATTGTCTTATGTAACATGTGAATGATGTATTGATTAAATAGGCTAATTATATTTATGTTAATTAGTTATTAAAGATAATGTTGGGTCTGGTATGATTTTTTTTTCATTTTTAAATTTTTTAAATGTACACTCTCTCTCCCCATATCAAAAAGAAAATTTTTGAACCAATAAATCTAAGCTAAAGTTAATATAAAAAGAAATCTAAGTAATTTTTCTTCCAACTCATGTTACTTAAAAAAGTAAATTCAATTAATTAGTTTTATTTACATAATAAATATCATCTGAAAAATTAATTTTTACACACAAAAATTTATTAATATTTATTTTAAATTAAATTAATAAATGTATAATATATATTAGAAAAATTATCATCCTTCTTCAACACACTTCTTTCATCTCAAAAAGAAACTAATCATATAGTTTTGTTAAATCTGTTCAGACATACTTTTTTGTTTAATAAAATAACAAATATTAAATATTCACTCAATAACATAGTTTATTCATTGTAAAAAATTAATAATTTAATTATGAATAATAAGTTGCATCTAAAATATTCCAATAATAACTTAAAGTATTTAAATTTTTTTGAAATATCAATTATTAAAAAATTTTTGTTAATATAGTGTTACGTCATTAGATGTAAATATAAAATTATTTTATACTAACACTGCATTAAAATTAAATTTATTTGTAATTCTCCTTTATAACAACAAACAAAGTCTCTTGTTACAATTTTCATTCTTAAAAAAAATCAACTCTCTCAAAATATATATTCTCTCTTTTTACACCATAAAAATGGCAGTATTACAAATGCTGTTTTGACATCAATATTTTTTAAACAATTAAATGTTAATTTTTTATTTTATTAATTAAAAATAATTTAAATATATAAATTATTAATAACAAACTATTTTTATAAGATGTCAAGAATATATAGTGTTTGAATAATATCTTTTTATATAGTGTTTGAATAAAAAAATATTATTCAAACACTATATAAAAAAATATTATTCAAACACTATATATTCTTGAAAAATTTCTGTTTTTAGTATTTGAAATTTTTTTTAATTATTTTTTATAAACAACTGTAAATAGATATTTTAATGCAAACAAATAATAAGATAGCGTCTACATAATACTAAAAAAATAACCATGTTTTCTTTTTTTTTTTTGTGTCTACCATGTTTTTCTATATGCCTGGTATTATACAAATTTTGGGTGGTCATATTTTTAGTGAATTTAATTTTAATGTATTGACAGTATAAAATGTGTTTTACACAGTCATGTAATTATATTTGGTCTTTTTGATGACAATTTACACCATCAAAATAAAAAGTAATTATTTTTGTTAATATAGTGTTACGTCATTAGATGTATATATAAAATTATTTTATACTAACACTGCATTAAAATTAAATTTATTTGTAATTCTCCTTTATAACAACAAACAAAGTCTCTTGTTACAATTTTTATTCTTAAATAATAAGATGTCAAGAATATATAGTGTTTGAATAATATTTTTTTATAAATATCTATATGTACTCAGAACAATATTGACAGATATATTGATATAATATTTAAATTAAATATATATAAGTATTACTGTTAATTTAAATGTATGTAAATACATAAAGTTATATGTTTTTTTGTTCGTTAAAATATGTAAATATATTTTATATTTGTGAAGCTGAATATATCTAAGTCATTAAAAAAGAAAAAAGGTATATATTAAAATAAATAAATATTAATAAATTTTTGTGTGTAAAAATAATATTTTTAAAGAGAGAGAGAGCATACATTCAAAAAGTCCAAAAATAAAAAAATCATACAAAGCCCAATATTATTTTTAATAATTAATTAACATAAATATAATTACTCTGTTTAATCAATACATCATTTACATGTTATATAAGACAAAATGCACTATATTTTACCTGCCACACTACCCTTTTGACAACACAGACATATACATATAAAAAGAATCTTTCTTTCTACATCATAGAATTCACCAAATAATATATTATGCTAATCCTCTCAATACCTTTTCTCAAAAAAATAAACAATACACAATAAATACAAAAGTCAGTATTACTAATAACCTCAACGACATCCACATTAAACATTAACCCATATTTGTTTCCATGAACAAATTTTTAAACACCCAAAACAAAAAATCATTTTTGAAACTTTGAATTGTTTGTACTTTTTAATATGTTGAGTGATATAATGTGAATTTCATATCAATTTTTAATGAAATTAAAAATTATAAAAAAAATATAAATGAATTAATAAACTTGGTATATAATTTTAGAAATAATAATTAATTAAAAAATACTTTTAAAATACCAAAAAAATATCTCTCTAAAATTTATTACTTATTAAACACATGACGTTAAATTCAGTTTCTTGCTCTTTTAAACAATGCTCTAATATTTTGTCAAAAGGAGAGACTGATTCATTAAAATTGAATAGAAAATTAATAAATTAGGGTGTAAATGTTCTCTTTATATTTAGATATTATCAATGCTTAAAAAAATATTTTAACAGAGAAAATGAATAAAAGAAAAAAAGATAATTCACCTAAAAAAAGAGAGGGAACAGTTTTTTTATTTTGTGTATTTTATAATTTCTGTCCTGGTTAACTACCCCTCTTGCCTTTCATAAGTATCGTCCAAGTCTGATAAAATCAATTCTTGTTTCCATTGTAATACTTTCATTTCTTCAAAGCAGAAAAATCAATCCAGCCTCACCATAATTTAGATAATTATAAATCTTAATATAATGGAATTACCTAACATGATGAGCAAAAATATAGATGTCAAAAACTCATTGATGAAACAAAAAATCTTTGTTGAAGAATTATAAAAGAACTACATGATAATAAAAAGAACTCAAAATTGATAACTTATGTCTCAAATTTTGCCTCTATATAAAATCCCTGCAATCCTATAAATTGAGTAAAAGAAAAAAATTTTGAAAGCCTTAGTAGCAGCAGGCCAGCAGCCCCCTATTCCTTGGTGCAACTTTTGTGCTTAATCATAAGTAAACCTTTAGTCATATCCTATCCTCCACAATAAAAAATCACACAAACCACAGTTTAATAAATACTAATAATATGTCAAAATTCCTCCCCAACTAATAATAATCATCAATGACAATAATATTAGTAATGACAGATTGACAATTAAAACAATAAAACTGTCCAATGAAAAAATAAAAAAAGGAACTTAACCCCTAAAAAAAATTACCTTCTGCTCCTATTGCCAATAACCTTAGAGCTAATAGCTTCTCTTGCCTGCATCTTCTTTTTAAATAGTAATAACCCACTAAACCCATCAGAGACATGAGATCAGCAGCAGTTACAAAGGCTTAAAGCAGAACATAACCCCATTTCTATCTTGCAAAATAGACCAACAACATAAAGAAACTACTATTCTAAATCGAGCAAAGATAAAACCATCCTATAATAATCAAAACCACAAAAAGACAAAGCATATGTACCTATTTCATCCACTCCTCAAGTCCATTATATCATTGAATTTCAAATTTTTCTCTCCTGAACTTTTCTTTATTCGACACCCAAGCTTGGCTCCAATACTTTATCTCCTATTTCACGTCTTCTGTATTTAGATTTTTGCTTTGAAACATTTTGCAGTTTCTATGCTTCCAAATACACCATGTGGTTGCAAAGAAGTTCGACACCCACCGCTGCTTATACCTGCTGGTATTGGTGCCGCAATCCATGACTTGAAGCATTCCTTGGCTCGTCATGGCCATGTTCAATGCATACCCATATTATATAGTACATCGCCCCAAAGACTGAATGCTACATCACAACCGAAGAAAAGATGACCTACATTCTCTAGCTCTTTACCACACATTGGACATCCATAGAAGCTGGTAAAATCCCGCACCTACATAATTTGTCTCTGGTATTACAACTTTTCCATCAAAATAAACCAGTTTAATAACTCAAAACACGCAGTGGTGCTAAACCATCCCATTATTTCTTCGTGAACTTGAAATTTTTCAACACCTCCTCACCTGCCATATCTGCATCTTATCTTCATCCCTCTGAAATTCATAAATCAAACGAACATCTGCAAATAACGAATGAACAAAGAAACACTTAGAAATCAAAAGGGTCATTAGAATCTATGACATTACAAATAAAATTGTGTTTTGTAGCAAACACACAAATATATTGGTTATTGAACCTCATTAAACATGCAACAAAACTAAAGTGCAAATCCATCAAAGGATTCTCAAAGATAAGGAGAAATAAGAATAAACTTTTGGCTCAAAAGAAGTTATTGTACAGAATAAGCAAGAGATTCAGTTCTAACTTAATAATGTATTGAATTATTAAAAAGAAAAAAGAAAAAAACACTGCAAGTAGATTCAAAGTAGAAAATCACCAACTAAATAAAAAAAGTGAAGTCCAATACTCTACTACAGCCAAAAATAAGCAACTTTGAAAATAACAAAGAATGAAGTCAATTTTTATGTGGCAACTTAGCTATAAAAAAGTGAATCCAAAGCCCTCAGGTTACATAATTAACTATAAATGACAAATCATCTACATCTTTTAGAACAGGTTTCATTCACAGCCTTCATTGAACCTGTTTCTTTTGCACACGGCGTGATTATATTGACAATTAATAGAAGCAAATTAATTTGTATAGATCAGTGAAGAAAAGAAGCAATGCTAGGTAATAAAATTAATTGAAACAAAAATAGATGTATTTATATATTAAAATATAATTTAACTATAGATCATACCAAGAATGAAGAATTCAACCAATACTAATTCTATACATAGTTTATTCAAAAACTAAAAGGAAAAACAGTTCCATAATAATGAAAAAAAATTGTTAAGAGATATGATTATATTTACAATGGTCCAACTCTTTTCTCAGTCAAACACTTCTACCTACTACACTATTACAGCATGACTTCTTTCTGAAATCTCTCACCCACTATAGGGAACAGAAAGAGAATAAAAAGAAGAAAAAGTAAGACAATGAATTGAAAAACAAAGAAACTATAACGTTAGCTATAACCTAGTAATTATTGATGACTATTTCTGGTATAAAATAGAGTAGTTATTTGCTTGAATATTAGGATTCAACAATATAATCTCGAGATATGATTATTTTAGAAATGTACATTACCTACTCCCATTGACTCACTTACTCTCCTTAACTCACCTACTCTCTTTGACTAAAGCTTATTTATACTTTCTCAACTTTGTGAAGGGGAAAAAGATCTAAATCAAGTACTTCTTGTACAGAAAGATGAAATAAAAGTAATGATTTATATACCTCTACAAAAAATTGTATTTAATTATTTTTTACCAATACTCAGCTTGTCATGATTTTAACTCATTAGAAGATTCCAAACACCATTATTTTATTCAAAAAGCCTCATTATTTTAAGTATTTTAATTTAGCTTCACTACTCATATAATAGTATTATTCTGAAGAACACCTAATATTAGGACCTAAACACATTTTTTAATAAAAAAGAAAAGAAAAGAACTCTGCTATTTATAAGAACAAAAAGTTCAAAATAGAATGTAATAATCAATGTCCCATTTTTCAAGAGGAAAAACTCAAAAATATTAAATAGGTTAAATGTATAAGTAGAAAATATCATCTCAAAGAGATCCAAACAAACTTGATTATCCTCAAACTCCACTTTTGTTCAATCAACACCATGTAATTCATAGTCCTAAACCCGGAGAAGTAAATTGCAATAAAATTAGCACAATAACATAGTGATAGACAACTAGCATGAGCAAACAATAAACTAATTAAGATCATTTATAACTAAACAGCTGTATGAAATTGTACTTCATAGCTTTTAGGGTTTAACTTTTATATCAAATGTTAACCTCATCAACTATCAAGTAAAAGAACACTTGCCCACAGAAAAGACAACCAATTAAGAGAATCCATAACACAACAAAAATTGAAACTCTAAAGGGAAAAACCCTATTCATTCAACCAAATTCAAAATAATTGGATACATTCTCTAAACCAAAGAAAATATTTAAAAGGCATAATTGAGCATAATAATCACATTTAATTTTCATTAGCTCCACAATAGCTTAAAGGTCTTAATCTATTGTAATCTTCTTGACCTATTTCAAAAAAATTGAGAAAAAGCAAGACCCTCCCAAAACAAACTTGATAAACAGTGAACTAACTCACCAGCAAAGTCCCACAAACCCAAATTCATGGTGCTCCCATCCATAATAAGCACTTACCAAGTCGTACAATAGATAATCCTACTTGTGATTATGATTAGTTTATAAATATAAAAGGCTCCTACAATAGTATAGCCTCTGGTACTTCAGCACTGAAGTTCAATGCATACTTGCATAGTTATCTTCGATTTCCTTACACAAAATGGTATTATTATAAAGAAGCTAAATTTTCCTTTTCAAAAAAGCTTCACTTTCATAAACTTAGTTTAAAATTCCAAAATATTCTTCATCTTTTTTTTTAATCAAGAAGCAAAATCTCTTTATTATAAAGACAAAATCTTTAAGCAAAGCAAACCTACAGTCAAACTCACATTTGGAATCTAAACTAAATTTTAACAATTGTACAATTGTGCCCCTAATTTTCTGAATTTCCAACAAACAACATATGATTTACAATTCAAATATAAATTCCAAAATTGCAAATTGGCTACTTACGATTAACAACATTGTCCAATCTTTTGTTTGTTTCTGTTAAAGAGTGCATTAACATCGAATGTAAAAGACATTAGCAGGTTGAAATAGCAATATATGCACAAGATAGACCTACGAGTAACTTGAACCAAATGTGAGAGAAAAAGGTAAAATATGTGAACAATTGAAAGCAACTACCAAAATATAGGTAACAATGCACTTGAATGTTAAGAGTTGCTTTTCATTTATTTGGTTAAGGAACTGACCATGAATTCAGAGAACAATTGGTCATTCTTTAGGAATATGTTCATTAGCCATGAAGCAACTTCAGTTTCACAAGCTGGAATCTCATCCACTGGAATCCGCAAAACATATCACAAGCAACTTCAAAAGCATATATTTTTTACTATTTCGACTCTTTTCTTCATTGCACAAAAGCAACAAACATATCAATGGTGCCCCCTAATTGAATTATATATTGCTTAGTCGTACAGTTAACATGAAACACAAATTTTAGCATGATAGAAGATATATAAACTTAAATGCATATTTAAAAATTTAAATATTTTTTGGAACTGATATGAGTTCATATTATTATCAAACGATGAAGAAAGACTTAATAAGTAAAAAAGATGAGATTTAAGGGGAGAGGGACAACTGGTAATGCATATAATTGGTTCCTTTTGGAAAGAGAGCTAGCCATAAACGATCTTTGACAATCCTTTAGTGTCGAAAGCATATGGTGGAGTATTTACTATCTATCTCCTACAACCACTCCACTGCAGTGAACTCCAGAATATTAAATCCCCAGCCAAAGATAGGTAATTTCAGGATTAATCTTATTTATCATATCCATGGTAGTTCTCATATTAAAATCGGATGAAAAGGTTGACAAAAAAACAGAGGCCAAATACTAAAACAAATTTTATAAGAAAACAACACAATGAGCTAGAAAGAGATGAGAAAACTATGACTCTCACAGTAACGAAATGGAAAATTGAAATTGAAAATTCAGGACAAACAGAATAAAAACCAAAAAAGCAGAGAAAAAACAAAAGAAAGAATTATAAGAAAACAGATCAAAATATATATAGCAACATTTTCTACCAATTTTGACACCCAAAAGAGGTAAATTGAAAGGTAAATTGAATGGATTTTAGGATTTGTTATTTGTGCAACCCAATTCAATAACTTCAATCAGTGTCAATATCATTATAGTGTATAGCAAGATTGGAAATTCTATTATGTGTACTTAAAAATGACTACCATTAATAATAATAATAATAATAATAATAATAATAATAATAATAATAATAATAATAATAATAATAACTAATTTGATTGATACATATAAATTTTAAAGCACAAGAGATCTGTATAGAATTTAAGATTGCTTAAAATTGAATGTTTAAGTCTTTTTTAAATAGTAAATACATTAAAAATAATAAAAAAAGAGTCAAAATTCAGAGCATGTTGCTTAAAATGAGTTTATAGAGTGTGGATATCTTGAATATGATTAGCCTCTGAAGTATTGAGAAAAACTGTACCTAGATTTGAATCTCTGAACTGCTGCCCCAGTGCCCCTGAACCAGCGACCCTCTCTGTTTTCTGCTTATTATCAAAAGCGTGGTATCCAGGACTACCGTCTCCGGCCGTCGCAACGGTAGCTAGGATACCAGAGCTTGATGCCACACCCCCACGTCCCTCTGCCACTGCTGCCTTTGTGGTCCACCTCACTGCAGCCGATCTCATAACTCTCCTCTTTTTCCCCAGAAACGCACTTCCTAGCAGCTGCAGCTACTCCACCAATGTAGGTGTCGATGATCTGCCTCCTTTCAGGGTTCATGATCATCCGAAGATCTTATTATAATGGTAAGAGAATATTATTCATCAAATTCTTCTCATTTTCTGATGATAAATAAATTTTACGGAATATATTCTCTAAGAAGTGAGAAGGAAACCCAATAATTCTTATCGTAACACGCTTAAAATGTTCCTCCTGTTGTTGCACCCTCTTCACTTTATCCTCTTGCTTTTTCTTTTCCATCTAACAGAAAATCGAAAAACAATCTCTATTCATGAAGACGGAGTCCAAAAAAATAATTAAAATTATTCAAAACTACTATAAATTACATAATAGAAAACTAAATTCAACATAATGCCTACAATTTCTAGGATACATGAGAAATCCTAAATCAATCTAAACCCTACTAACTTCCGATATCTAATCGAAGATCTTCACCACCGACATCATCAGTCGGAGAATCAGAAGGAAGAGAGAAATCGAACTTGTAAAGCTAAATATCTTTCAGTCACTCCCACAAATCTCTTCCAAAAATCGGTACTCATCTCTCTAAACCCTAACCTAATAGCACGAGAGAGATATAGCAGAAAAATGTGGCAAATAGTAAAAAATTAAATCAAAAAACACAAAAAGAGAAATGAAAAAAGGAATAAACGAATGAATCAAATCAAAATAGAATGCTCACCAGCCTATGCAGGAGGAACAGGCTTAGAAGCCAACTGAGCTTGCTGCAGCTGCTGAGCCGCCGCAGCTAAACCCTTCTTGAGTGGAGACGCCGCTGCCGCCGCTGCGATTTGCTGTGGGGTCCTCAGAGTCGTCACCTCACAAATGGAAAGGGTTTGCCATCGCCATTTGTAGAAAGCCGGCGCGACATGAAGTTCGACGAAGCAGACCAGAGAGAGAAGTGTCAATGAAGGATTGCACCGGCTGAACCAACCAGCGACGTCGCCGTCGCTAGGCTCTTAGACGACGAATTCGAGTAGCTACGGTTAGGATTTCGGACGGGGATCTTAGCGATTGGTGATCTCAGAACAATGGAGGAAGAAATTGGCGAAGATTGAAGAGACATACGAACTGGAAGGAGGAAAACCGGGTTGAAGAGGTAAGGTTTGGGAGCGAGAGCGCGAGAGAGAAAGAGAGACGACGCAGAGAGTGTGTGTGTAACGAAGTAGTGGCATAAGGCAGAGAGAGAGGGGAAAAAGACAGATAGGTCCCTGACTTTTAAAACTTTTGACAAATACATTTTTGACAAAATTTAAATATAAAAAAGTCTCTGACTTTAACAAACAGATAACAATTTAGTCCTTCCGTCTATTTACCTCTCATACACCAAATAGAACTGGCTGACGTGGCTGAAACGGTGTCCAGGTGTCTGTTACGGTGCCACGCTGGAAAGGGAATAAAGTTCGAAGGACAAATAAGTCATTGACGTCATTTTGCAAATAAAGTTTGAAGGACAAATAGGTCCTTGAGAATTTTTTTTTCATTATGCTTCTATTATGTTTCTATTATGAGAATTTAGTTTATAAAATTATGATTGTATTTTGAAATCTAGTTAACTTGTTGTATTCTTCAATTTAAATTATTTGTATTAAAATTGCAGAAATTGAGCTTGTTCTATTTCCTTTTTTTTTTCTTAAATTGCATTAGTTCAGTTTTTGTGCATTTGTGTATTATATTAAAATTTGTTAAATTGCATTAGTTCAGTTTTCATCATATCAATGGCATTAGTTAGCATCGATTCATTTATGCATCAAGTTAGCATTAGTTTATTTGTGCATCATTCATGTATTAAGTTAGCATTAGTGCATTTGTGTATTATATTAGAACTAGTATTTTTATCCATAATAACATTACGAGAATAAATTTTTTTAATTATAGTTCACTTTGTTCTAACAGTATAAATTATGCATGACACAAAAGATTTATAAAATCAAACTACTTTTACAAAAAAGTCATAAGTTGACAAAGGTTTCTGACTAAGAAGACTAAGATATCTGCAGATAAAAAATTAAATAATAAAATTTTTAGTTATTATTTTTATATAAGAAAGTCTAATTTTTTATTAATAATTAATTTTAACATTCGTTATCTAAAATTTAAAATAATTTAATGTGTATGCTTTTACATTTAAAAATATTTTAATTGTAAAAAAATATCAAATGACATATTTTGATTTGTCAAATTACTAATATAAAATATAATTATATATAGAGTAAAAATAGTAGAGAGAAATATAAAAAT
>NC_029772.3:53998129-54033898 GCF_000817695.3 Arachis duranensis | reverse complement strand
AAATTGAATATATTATAATATAATAATAAAATAATAAATAATATGATTTGAATTTGATCGAATCAGTTTTGTAAAATAGGTTTAAAATTCGATCAGATTTATATAATTACAAAAACAATCTAATTAAATTTAAATTAGTACAATTTTAATCGATTTTTAATTTAAATTAAATTAGATGAGTTTAATTTAAATTGATTTAGATTTAAACATCTCTAATAGTAGGTGGAACTAAAATCTCTGCTCTTTATACAATTAGAATATTATTGCTTAATAGATTTGTTGATATTTGAATAATAACTTCTGTATTGGTATATACTGATATTTATGACTTATATAATACTTTAGTGATGACTTTAAACAAGCTTTAAATTAGAATAATCCGTTTAAACGTTAAAAAAGCATAAAAGATCAGGTCTGTTTTCATGTCTATTCTCTATTATGAGTACTGAATTGTAATTATTAGTACAATTGATGCTAAAGTTATTTACTGATTAATTTATACACATTAAAGAAATGATCTAACTTCAAAAGTATATAAATTTAGAGTAAATAGCAACTCTGAAAAAAGAATTTTTAAAATGTGTGATTAAAAAGTCAAAATAAATTATTTTACTTTGGAAAACATAAAACAAATTTTTAAATTATCGGGACAGTAATTTAAAAAATTATGTGGTGATTTAAATATATAATACCTTTAAAAAATATTAAAATAATTTAAAATCATGATTTATTAATAAAAGGTAAAATAATTTAAAATATACAATAATATATAATTTAAAATTAAATAATATTAATTATAAAAATTTATTAATTATAAAAATTATGTGTATGAATTTATAAATATTACATGACAAATAAAGAATGTGTTTTTATTATTATAATATAAATTAAATACCATAAATATAAATTATATTTGTATTTATTTAATAAAAATGTAAATTGATAAATATATATAACTATAATATGTTATTTAATATATGCACTCAATAGTTTTTTATACGGTAAATATTAACGTAAAAAAGATAACACCCGTAAAAAGAATAAATAAAGATTACTTATCTTATTAAATAGAAAATTTTGTCTATTTTTGTTTTTAGCATCCACTTAAATGAAGATGTTAAAAACATCTTATAAAGATTTTTGTGTTAAAAGTATATTTTATTTATTTAATCACATTTAAAAAAAAATAATACTTTTATAACACATCAAAATCAAACTATACAATTCATGATCTAATAATAAAAAAGAAACATCTTCATATAAAAATAATTATAAAATATTTATTATAGTATCCACTTTTTTTTTGGTTTCCCAAACTTTTGCGGGAAAGGAATATGGATTCTACTCTAATGAAATAACCTATTAATAGCTAAAAAGGAAATTCGACCATACTTAAAATGAAATTAGTCTGTTCTTCTAATAAAACACTTCACATAATAAAAGTGTTTTTCTAAAATAGCTAACTAGGTATTTGACTAAAGAGCTAAAAGAAATAGATGAATAAATGTGATGAATAATATTCAAAGTAACATCATGGTTGACGCAACCTCGTTTGTGCCAAAAAAGATCAAGAGAAAAATTTGTAGTCCTTAGCTTGCAGTATGATCTCCCTCATTGCGCCAATCGAGCCTAAAACCATCAATAATACTCCAAATACGATACAAAACTGAAACACCATGAAGAAAATTTAGAGTCTCATATATAGTATAATCGTAAATTTTGTGAGATTTTAATCCATACACTCTTAGTAGGCATAAAATAGTACTACACTTATATTTGATTTTTTATTAGTTATTAAGAGCACTATATATTTATTAGATGTCATATTATGCAATATATGGAAATTCAACTATATAAAACTATGAGAAGAATTTTTAAAAATACATACCCAATTTGCACACCAGGATCCGCTAAATCTCTTTGGTTTATAGACTACTAGCCATATTATGCAAGGGAGCTGTGAAAGTTCATTAAATTGAATACCATCAGAGTTTGTTTGTAGGTTACAAAATAATAAATAAATAAAATGGGATTAATTTGATTTCCTTACGAAGTATGTGGTTGGAGCGAAGACAAGTCCTCCTAAGAAGCTAAGGAGCCCACCAAAAAATGGAAATATAGTTGCAACTAGCATAGTAAGTGCTGCATGTGAACAAAATTGATTCCATCATGTCAAACACCGGAACAGCAAACACCTAGCAACATGAGAACTTTTTAGTGCTCTCGGGAACTCTTGCATTCATTTATTAGTCAAATGATAAGTCATTAATAAATATTTATAATACTTTCACCGTATGTAGCATAAATTAATCAGAGAAGATAAATCCTCTTATTTATTCTAAGAGCACCTATACAAATGACTGAATATTATATATCCAGATAATAAATTGTGATAATGATGTAATACATCTATATTTTGAGTGAAAGGATACAATGAACCCTTTCCGCTATATATAAGTAAACTCTTAAAAAATACTATAAATAAATAAAAAATTACCCATCAAATTAATTATTAAACTAAAATATATATTAAAATATGAAATATATAAAAATAATTTAAATAACATATTTATTTATAAAAAAAATAATCCAAGTAGGAAGATGAATTATGATTTTTAATTATTATTTTTTTGTAAAAATATATATTAACTAATTTAGTGACTAATTTTTAGTGTACAAATAAATTTTTTAAACAGAAATTTGATAGCTAGTTAGTGACTTATATTCATTAAAGTTTGTGTGTAAACAAAAATTATAAAACTAAAAGATACGTGAAGCCCAATATGGAACCCTAAACTAGCAAATAAATTAACACAGCCTTAGTGTAAAGTGAAATGTACCTGATAACTTCCGGTGACATGAATAACGACAAATATATTGGCAACCGCGGTGAGCCAGTGGGGTTTATCGAGGGACATGAGGATGTTATCAGTAACAGAGTTTCCAAAAGCCCAGTAGCCAAAGATTGCAACAGGGAAGTAGAACAAACCCACAACAATGTAAGCAGCAATCATTCCCTTCCACATGGCCTTCTTTGAAGGCTTCTCTGGTGTTGAAGGAACCGTTGCTTGGATCTCAAGTAACACATTGTGTGCAGCATACCCAAATGCTATGGTCCCCAAACCGGTAAAGAAGTCGAAAACGTTGCCTATCGTAGTTGAAGATCTTCCATCATATTTCACATCTGGTAAGGCACCTTTATGAGCCGAACTTGTCCATACAATCGTTGAGTAGCTGCAATTTTCAAACATGTAACTAATCAAGTTCTTAACTAATATAATTAATTACCATACTAATATATATTATCTTAGCATACAATATATATAAACTTTTACGCTGTGTTTGGATATTGTATCTAGCACAAATACAAAGATAAAAAACAGAAAAACAAAAATACATATAATGACTGATTTTTATCTTCTTGTTTTTGGCTCAAAAACAAGATCGAAAGAGAGTCTTAATTAATAAATAAATATGTGATTACCAGATGGACATGACGGCTGCAGAAATAGATACACCAATGATGGAATTGAAACTGGGGAGATGCGAGAGGAAAAACTGAAGGCTTGCAAAGATCATAATGAAGTAAGTGGTCTTAATTGGCTTACAATTTTTGCAAAGAATCTGATGGGCCTTCTTCAAAGAATTTCCACCAGTAATCATGTAAATTATGTCTGTGCCAACATGCACTATGAGTGTTTGAGGCACCACAATCCATAACCCTAGTTTCTCCCCGAAGGCATATTGCCCTAATTCATGGTACCTATCAAACCTCTTCCCAGACTCAGCCTCGTGCATCTCAATCATCTGCCATGTAGTGTATAACATTGTGAAAAGCACTGTACCACCACTTTTCATTCCTGGACCTCGTCACTGCGAGCCAATTATTGATATCTTTATTATTATCTTCCATCTTCAGCTGTGTTCAATCAAGAGAACTTCAACCAACTGCATATCTTCAGCCGTAACACTATTTTTATATTGATATTCTGTTGACAAAAGATAACAAAAGATTAAAAAAAACGTCTTTCCTTTTATACCGGATAAGATTTTGTAAATCTTTTTTGTTTTTGTTTTAATTTAAGTAATTCTTTATTTATTCATCTTTATATTTATTATCTAAAACTTAAAACTTAAAAAGATTCAAACATCACTCTGATTTTTTTGTCCAGTTAAAATTCCTATGATACTTATTTTTACTAATATCTTTTTTAAAGACTTGTTTAAGTGAGCTTTTAAAAAAGAATTTTTTTTAAGTTATCTTTTTTTAAAAGATCTTGTAGAAAAATAAAAATAATTTTATATTTGAATAACTTATACAAAAAGATCTTTTTATTTATCAATTATGTTTGAATATAACTATATAAAAATACATTTTTGTTTATTTATTACGTGAAAAATATATCTATCTTTTAAAAAAATGTAAATTATAACTTCTCAAAAAAAATATTTTTTTATTTTTCTAATGCTTTTATTTTTACTATTAAAAATTTACCAAACACGTTAAAAAATTAAAAAAATCTTTTTTTACTAAAAAATATCTTTTTTATTAATTTAATAATGCCAAAATAAGCACTAAATAATTTTATCTTTTTTAACTTTTTTTTTTTTAAAAACTTACATAGAAATTACCTTACTTGTAGATGACATAAGAAAAATCTACCTTTTCCACATAATTTTGATCCTTCATTCTATGAAATTAAAATACAATATGTATTAAAGATTGATATTAATAAACGAAGCGGTAAATACTTTTCAACTTAAAATTTTCTTTCATCTCATACAAAGTAATTAATAACACTATTTTATTTTCTTCTTTTAATAGTCAAATATATCAATCCATGGAGTTTCGATTGGACAAAAATTGGTGTACGCAAAAATAAATTAAAATTTGCTTAAGATATGACTAGTGACTCAATAGGCACGGTTTTTTTTATTATTTTTAAGAGATTAGTTTTTATATTTTTACTTTTATAAATTTAATAAAATAATTTAAAAATTAAGAATAAAAAATATTTAAAAATAAATATAAAAATTTTATAAGTTATTTAAATTTTAGAATGTATAAAATTTATAAATTTAAATTAAATAAATTCTAAATTTTATATTCAATTTATTAAATTATCTTTAATTTTATTATTCTATACACATATCTGTGATTGTCTTACCGCAACTGTTATATTGTCTTATTCTCCTTTTTTATTTCCATTTTTTCTCCCACATTCGCTTCACTCAATCGTAATTAATTATCACCAAATATTATTATTATAATTTTCAATCTTGTCTATCACTTTGATCTATAATCATTTATTGTGTTAATTTTTATGAATTGTTAAAGTATTATTAAAAGAATTCGTTTTTGTGTCTTTTAAATATCTAGATGTATAAAAATAATAATTTTTTCTTACCGTGCATGTTAAGTAATTTTATTGTTCTATTAAGAAAAAAAATTAAAACACAAAACATTAAAACATGTTGTTCAAATTATCAAAATTTAATATTAGTAATCCTAAAAAATAATTTCAAAATATATTATTTTTAACTAATATAATAAAAATAGTGTATTATTGTAAGTTTTTAACAAATAATTATAAATTTAAGTTACAATTTAATATAATACCTTAGAACATAATATTGTCATTGCTTTTTATATTTGACTGCTATTATATAAGGTTCAGGTTTATTTTATTGTGCACATTAATTAAACTATACTTTATTATTTCATTTTGTATGTTTTGAAATAATGCGACGTACTATAAAGATGACATTAGTTTTCATAACTAATCCGAATCTTTTTACTATTTTGTTTGTCATTTAAGTGCTTGTTTGGATGCCATTATTTTGATAAAAAGATCTTTTTAATGAAAAATATCTTTTTTATTTTTTAGTGTTTTTGTCAAATTTCTAGTAACAAAAGTAAAAACACTAAAAAAATAAAAAACATCTTTTTACATCTTTTTTCTAAAAAATCTTTTTTCTTTAAAAAAGTACTTTTATTTTATTTTACCCAAACATAGGACTTGTTTGGATGAGTTTTTAAAAAAAGATCTTTTTTCGAGTTATTTTTTTAAAAAAATTTTATGAAAAAGTAAAATTAATTTTATGTTTGGATATCTCATGTAAAAAAATATTTTTATTTATCAATTATAATTGGGTATAACAATATAAAAATACTTTTTTGTTTATTTATTACATGAAAAACATCTTTTTAAAAAAAATATCTTTATAAAAAATGTAAATTACAGCTTCTCAAAACATATATTTTTTATTTTTCTAATATTTTTACTTTTACTACTAGAAATTTGCCAAACACGCTAAAAAGTAAAAAATGATCATTTTTCATTGAAAAGATATCTTTTTTTTAATCATTTTTTGGCGCCCAAATAAACACATAATTGATAGATAAAAAGATCCTTTTACATGAGATATCCAAACATAATATCACTTGTTTTTGTAAAAGATTTTTTAAAAAATATCATTTAAAAAAAACTCTTTTTCGAGAATGATGCCCAAGCCCTAAATACTATCTATAAAAAATAATTATTTAAAGTAAAACACTATATAAAGAGAGATAGAAAACTTTTGAATTTATAGTTCTGGTTTGTTTCTAAATTCTTACTTGATATTACTCAAATTTAACAAGTTAATGGTAGTGATTCTTTTTTATTGGTTAATAAATTTCAATATCTCTCTCTTAATTTTATTAAATAGTTTTTTTAGGTCAAAATATTTTTAACTTCTTCTATAATTAGTATTTTTTAAATTATCTAATACATAAAATTTCACATCTTTGCATTTTATTTTGAAAGTTTCATGTTTTTTTTATATCAAAACATTACGGTTTATTATATTATTATATATTATCTTTGTACCACAAAACAAAAAGTAAAATTTTATATCTTCTTGTTACTTATTTTATTTTATTTTGATTATCTAAATTAGCATGTATGTTAACAACTTATTTTCTATTATTTATGCAATATTTTTACAATATTTTTTCTATTTTCAATCAATATCTATTCTATTATATATATAAAAATCGGATGTCTGCATTTAATGATGGAGCTGACGTAGCATGCTCCGGAGAGTGTTTTCCAAATTAATTATTTTAATTTATTCAATACAATTTATTGCAATGACTTAATTATTTCACCTAATTGATTTGATTAAATATTTAAATATTAATATAATTTATTATAATTTATATTACTTAATTAATTACACTACATTAATTGTAATTCGTTATATTAGTGAATTAGTTTTTTCCTTTATGAAGTCTAAAATAAAATAAATAATTTATTGTTTATTCTAATTAAATTCATTAAATTTAATTATATAAGGCAAAACTTTCTTCATTTTAAACGGAATTATTCTATGTCTTATTAACTAATTTCATTAGATTTGATTTATTAAAAATATAAAATAATTTTATATAAGAAATTATTAATTAAACTCATTCTAAAACGTAAGCAAAATAAATTAATTTCCTAGGCGATCTAATGTAGATCCATGATTTATACAACAATCAAACAAATCATAGAACTTGGGAATTGTGATAAAAAGAGAATAAAAAAGTAGGGCTCACAAAATGTTGGTTTGCTTACCTCCATTGCATCTTAACAAAACATGGATTTTATATTTCTGTAAGTAAAAGTAATATAAGGCAAAACTTTCTTCATTTTAAACGTAATTATTATATATTATTAACTAATATCATTAGATTTGATTTATTAAAAATATAAAATAATTTTATATAACAAATTATTAATTAAACTCATTCTAAAATATAAGCAAAATAAATTAATTTCCTAGGCGGTCCAGTGTAGATCCATAATTTATACAATAATCAAACAAAGCATAGAACTTGTGAATTGTGATAAAAAGGGAATAAAAAAAGTAGGGCTCACACCATCTTAACAAAACATGGGCTTACAGAGACTAATCCCGATTTCAAGTTGGGCAGACAAAAAACCTATCCGGATCTCATACAATTAATTTCAACCCGCACCCAAAATCCTCTTTTAATCTTTTTGGGTCTTCTCTCTCCCAGTAAGCAAGCATATACGCCATATACTTTTAAATTTTAGAGTGTGATACTACATGCCGTGGAAGCAAAATTATAAGTACTGTATTTTGTGTTTTAATACTTTTGATTATGTGAAATTACAAGTGAAATTATAGAAAACAGTAATAACAATTCCGACAAATGGCTGGCATTCTAGAAATTAAAATTTGAAGTAATAAAAAATATTATTATATACACGTGAATAAATTGTATCACCAGTTTTTTTATTGTAAATTCTATGTTACTCAACAATTAATTAATCAATATATAATTTCAAGCTATATTTTTGTTATTATATAATACTTTTTATTATTTATAATTTGCAATAAATATTTTTTATATATCTCATTGCTAAAATAAAAAAATTTCCTAATTAATTAAGTTCACAGTAGATTATAGTTGTTTTTTTTAAATCTAATGACACTTTTGGTTACTTTTCATTCGATAATTTTTCTGTCATGTATAATTATACAACTCATTTAAATAATGATTATTGAACATATGTACCAATATTTTATATAACATTATGTATGGTACGAGATTCTTGATAAATCCAGATGTTCCTGAGGCTGTGATGCTTCGAAAAAAGTATTGTACAAATATTGTGAATTATTTATGGTTGTGCATATTAACTGTATTTTTATGGTGTTGTGATTGATAACTAGCGTGTACTATAGAGAGATCTCGTAGTACTTGTCTGTGTTTTCTGGCAAACCGGCGTATGTTAATGAAGATGAAGTTTTATATTCCACTGAGAGGAAGACAATAAAGGAGTTACGTGCAGCTGCGGATGTGAGTGCCTCATAGAAAACTACTTTTTTATGTTTGGTTCATTATTTGTTTTTTTGACTTTCAAACTATTCCTATGTAGGTTGGATTCTATGTTATTTTGGTCATTGTTCTTGATATTGAACATGTTCTAAGTTGGTGGTATAAATCTTGCATTTGCAGTGTAAAGGCAGAAGCTAATGCGGATACATACTTTTGCGATGGCTGTAATAAGGACGTGAATAATGTTTTTAATAGGTACGACTCTAATTGGACTTATTTGTGCAATCTTTTCATAAAAAAGCAATATAGTTATATAATTGATTATGTCTCTTTTTAATTTATTTAGCAATATCTAGCTTAATACCAATAATTAGTAGACAATAAGAGAACAATTTATTAAAAACAAAAACTTCTTTAATTGATGGAAATATTGTCTATCCATAAAAAAATTGTCAAAATGAGATAGAGTGCATAGAAAAAATTCATATACCTACAACAATTTTATACCAAAGTCTCATTTGCTAGACTAAAATCTAGAAAACTAATAAGTCTAAAAAAATTATGTTTGAGCATTTAAATTGTGTTGAATATAATTTTTATGATTTTAGTGTAACTAAAGAGTGACAGGTCAAGTGTTAGTTGATGTTTTTGAATAAAAAATAGGTATAAGTTGAATTTGTTGATATTAGATGGTACTTTTACAACAACTTTTGTTGTGTTCGATAAAGAGACCGCAGCTCTATTCGGACAAACCTGTACTGAGATGGTGAAAAAGTTGAATGTATGTGGTTTCTGCTGTTGAAACCATTTGAATGGTTATTATGATTCAATGTCAGATGTGAATATAGAAGATAATTTTATACCATCCTCAGAAATTTTAGTCGGTATGTAAAAATTTTATCTGTATGTTTATTGCATCTTTGTGTACATCATGGACTAAATTGTATCGGTATGACAATTGAGTATCTAAAGAGAGTTCATTCAGAAAATGTGTGGGATATAAAAAATCCTATTTATCAATGTCAACACTGTAAAGCACGGATGTAGTATGAAGAAAGGCTTGCTAAATTCAAATAGTCACCCCAACCAAAGTTTTTATTATGTTATATGGAAGGAAAGATCGAGCTTCCTTTACTTTCTGTGCCTCCTAATGAGCTCATTCAGCTTCATACTAGAGGAGATCAAAGAAGTATTCATTTCCTAAAAAATATAAGGGCATTTAATTCAATGTTTTGTTTTACATCAATGGCTAGAAAAATTGACCTTGGGGTGAATAATGGGATTGCTCCTCCAATTTTTAAGCCTTGGGTCAAAACTACCATAACATTGGTAGCTTACTTCCTCCGGATAGTCTGCGACCAACATTTGCCTAACTATATATCTATGAACAGAAAATAAGATTGATAATCGGATAGGCACACTTCAAT
This sequence comes from Arachis duranensis, assembly GCF_000817695.3. Lineage (NCBI taxonomy): Eukaryota > Viridiplantae > Streptophyta > Magnoliopsida > Fabales > Fabaceae > Arachis > Arachis duranensis. The sequence goes on along the minus strand of NC_029772.3, from coordinate 54,023,635 downwards.
AATTTTCATGCAACCAATCAAACATTTTAGTTATTTTTTATATGTGAGAGAAAATAACATAAAATTATTTTTTTTTTGCAGTTCCAATGAAGCTATAAATGAGCGAGATAAGAAAATTGTGGCAATATTAAGAAACATGCTAGAAAAATATAATAGTTTGGCAAAGAGTTTTCGCTATGCGAGAGATAGGTACCAACAGAAAAATTGCACAAACATAAAGTTTAAGTTGATTAGTAAAAGGATTACAGATGGCAGGACATACAACTTGCCATCTGCACCTAAAGTGGCTGCATTGATTATTGGCGATGTCGAACAACTAAACAAAGATAGAGGTATTATTATAAAAGAGTCAAACTAGAAAGCTCCAACAGATTGATATTTTTCACCCATCTTATTTAGCCTTGCAATATTCATTGTTGTTTCCATATGGGGAGGATGAATTTCGTTTGGGTATTGCAACATCAGATTCTATCTCCGCTAGGCCTACAAAAAAAAAACAAAACAATCACTTTGCGACAATTCTTTGCTTTTCAACCACGTATAGAAAAGGATGGGTGAATCTCCGTTAATTCTAAGATCAAAGAGATTATTCCAACAGTTTCTGGTAGATGCCTACATAATGGTGAAATCAGAGAGGTTAAAATCCTTTAGGTGTAAACAACCACAATTGATGGTTGACAAATACAAATGTCTGCATGAAAGTCTTATAAATGGGAACGTAGATGCTGTAAGGCTTGGCAAAATAATCATACTTCCCGGTACTTTTACCGGTGGACCTAAGTACATGATGAATAATTGTAAAGATGCATTTGCAATTTGCAGATATGCAGGATATCCTAACTATTTTATCACTATGACCTGTAACCCTGAATAAGATGAGATAAAAAGAGAAGTGACTCCCATTGGATTAAAGGCAGAAGATCGCGCTGATATATTGTGTCGAATTTTCAAGATCAAACTTGATGGTTTGATTGATGACCTAAAAGAGGAAAAAATCTTTGGCAAAATTTTGGGATGTAAGTCTGTTTTTATGCAACACCTTATTAAAATCTTATGGTGTAATATTTTACTCATTTGTCTTTTCAATTTACATATGTTTGCACTATAGAGTTTTAAAAGAGAGGGCTTCCGCATGCACATATCCTTTTATTCATGAATAAAGAGTTCAAGCCACAAACACCAGATGACATAGACAAGCATATAACAGCTGAGATTCCTGATTAAAATGAAATGCCAAATCTACATGGAACTGTTCAAAATTACATGGTACATGGTCCATGTGGTCTGTACAATAAGAATTCACCTTGCATGAAGAACAGATCATGTTCAAAGTTTTATCTCAAAGAGTTTAGACAGCAAACACTCATTGATGAAGCTGAATTTTTCAAATATAGGCATACTGATAACGGTCGAACAGTGAAGAAAATGGAATGTGTACTAGACAATAAGTTCATTGTTCCTTATAATCCAGAATTGTTGCTCAAGTTCGGATGCCACATAAATGTGGAATACACATGCCAAACAAGTTCTATTAAGTATTTGTTTAAGTATGTACACAAAGACAATGACCGTGTAACAACTACCCTATACAACACTGGTGATTCGTCAGAAGCCACACAAGTTGTTGACGAAATTAGGAATTACTACGATTTTAGGTACGTTTCGGCATGTGAGGCAGTTTAGTTTATTTAGATATGAAATCCAAGAAAAAGAACCATTTGTGATTAAACTTCTATTTCATTTGGAGGATGAGTAACCTGTGGTTCAATTCAACTAGGTATCCTTTAAAAATGGTACAATATTCAACCTTTTATTCATTAATTTAAAGAAATTAAAACAAATAAATCTAAAAATTATGAATAAATTTAGTGTCTTTTTAAAATTAAATACACATTCAAAATACAAACTAAATAAAACTGAAATTTTAAATTTAAATTTTAAATTTCTATTCCAAATTTAATACATATCTAAAAATTAAATTATTCAAAATTCAAAATTTTGATTTTAAGATTTTTAAATAAATCTTAAACTATCTAATTATTAACTAAACCCATACAAAACACTCAAAAAAGCAGAGAATTCACGTTTGCCCCACATCAAAAATTCCGAGCCGCACATCGAAAGACAAAAATCCAGAGAAGTCATCCTCCGCCGCCGTTATTCCGCGCCACCTTCTTCTTTCGCGCTCATATTCGACGTTGCCTTCCTCCTTCTCGGCGCTCAGTCACAATGCCGCATTCTCCTTCGTCAACACTCATCTTCGTCGTCGCCTTCCTCCTTCTCGATCACCGTTGGTCTGCATCAATGTTGCGGTTCGTCCATGCCGAAAACTTACCTAAGGTTTGGATGGGTCTATGACATCATTGTTTTTTTTATTATTCTGTATAATTTTTTGATTTTTTTTGAAATAAAAAATCGAATAAAATGGCTTGAAGAGATTTTCATATATATTGCAATGTTAAATTATTTTTGCATGTGTGATTTCTGTATTTTGGAAGTGTTTTAAAAATATTTTTTGTGTAACTTCATAATTTTAGATGTGTTACAATTATTTTTTAATGTTTAAATTTAAATTTTAGATTTATGGTTTTGGATGTGTTTTAAAAATATTTTCTGTATAACTTCATAATTTTAAATGTGTTATAATTATTTTTTAATGTTTAAATTTAAATTTTAGATTTATGATTTTGGATGTGTTTCAAAAATATTTTTTGTATAACTTAATAATTTTAGATGTGTTACAATTGAAAAAAAAATTATAATTGAAAATATTTTAGTTTGTGTATATAATTATATTCAACCATTTATTATTAGAAAGTCGTAAAACAAATCCTGCATTTTATCAAAAGTACAACATGTAAGAGATTAATTTTTTCTAAATACACTGACTTTGATTTTTTTTTTTTGCAGACACAACTTGGAATATTGTAGCAGAATAGAAGAAAGAAGAAAATAATAACTAACTATAAAGTGGGTAGGAAGTTAGAGAAATTTTAATTTTAAAATTTAAATTAATCTTAACTATAAATATGTATCCTAAAAAATAGGAATATGTTTTAATAAAAAAATAATTAAATAATATTAAAGGTTGAACAAAGACTGAATTTTATTTTACAAGTAGCATTTTTCTATAGTAAAACTTCTAATGTTAATGATATCGTCGAAAGAGCAATATCTCAAGTCAATGTTTTTGAGATGGATGGCGGCGAACATGTCATATCCCTATGCTTGAAGTCTGACTTATGCTGAGTTTCTAACCATGTTTGTTTGGAAGGACGATGCTTTAAAGTAGTTTCCTTGAAAGCAAGGCTTCACAATTGAAAGGTTGACTCATGTATCTGCAGGTAATGACGAGTTTATATTCAATTTTGATCTTATTTATTTGATGATTTAAATTTAAAATCTTAACAGCATGTACCCCACGTCCATTTTATTCGATTTATCTACACTAGAAAATAAATGTTCAAATAACTTTCAGTAGTTATAATTTGTAGATTATACAATTTTAGAATTGTTCTATATTTTTTAGAAAAATTAATCTTATACGGATGTGTAGCTACATAATAATTGAAATCGCATAGCCTAATCCATTTAGCAATTTAAAAGTGGGATTTTAACCAAGTTTTTTGCAGCAAATACCGAAGAATATTACCAACGACTTCTCTTGATGTATGAATTTTTGAGATATAAGAATAGTAGGAGGAACAATTTATACTACGTATAGAGATGCACATGTTTCGTCCTTGGACTCTTGCAAGATGACAGAGAATTCATGGATGCAATTAAGGAAGCATGCTCGTGAGTCTCAGGATCATATGTTAGAAGGTTATTTGTCATTCTATTAACATCCAACAATATCTCAAGACCAGAACATGTCTCGAATAGATGTTGGCATGAACTCTCAAATAATATTTTGTATCGATAGAGAACCGTGATGAACATGAGGGGTAAGTTTTTATAATTGCAATTATAAAAGTTCTTCATTATTGATCATTTTTAGTTTGATTGAATTTTTACAGTATTGTATAATATGCAGAGTTAACCATGTCAGATGATGAGATTAATTAGTTGTGCTTAATGGATATAGACAAGATCTTACATTCCTATGGCAAAACCTTAAAAGACTATCATCTTATGTCTTTAGCAACTGAAGTTGATAGTTCTTTGTTAACCAAAAAGATTATCAAGGAAGAGCTAAACTTTAACAGGGATGATTTAAAGAAAAATGCCTCAGACATGTTAGCCATCGCAACACCTAAGCAGAAATATTATGATGAAATTGTTACAGCTGTGTATTATGATGAAGGAGTTTTTTCTTTGTGTATGGTCATGAGGGTACTGAAAAAATATTTCTCTAGAACCTTATGTCTGCTGAAATTCGCTCAAGGGGTGATATTGTGTTAAATATTTCTTCAAGTGGTATTGCATCTTTACTTCTTCCCAATGGAAGAACGGCACACTCAAGGTTCAAAATACCGTTGAATATAACTAGAGATTTTGTATGTAATATCAAACCTGTTGAAAGCCAAACTTATAATTTGGAATGAGACTCCAATGGTTATTAGGTACTGCTATAAAGCGCTTGATAAATGCTTAGGTGATATCATGAGGTTTTCTCCAACATATAACAAAGATTTTCCCTTTGGAGAAAAAGTGGTTGTACTAGGTGGAGACTTAAACAAATTCTTTCTATCATTTCACGAGGATCGAGACAAATTAGTCTTACCTTTGAAAGTTTTGTCAAGTGCTCAAACTAACAAAAAAATATGAAACTCTCTGTAAGAACAACTATTTCAGATCAAGATGAGACAGAGCAATTTGGTGAGTGCTTATTGAAAGTTTATGATGGTCTAATATGTGACAATATGGATGGTGAATCTGAAATGTCTTCTAGGAGATATTGTTATTCCTTCTTCGGACCAGACATTTGATAAGTTGGTTCATTTTTCTTATCCAAATATTTTGGATAACAAGTCCTCAAAGGATTTTTTCAAAGCAAGAACTATATTGGCTCCCACGCTGGACATCGTTGAAGATGTCAACAACCATTTGATGGCTATAATTCCTAGAGAAAAAAATTATATCTTAGTTCGGATTCGATTTGTATAGATGAAGGGAATATGGAGAGTCAACTAGATCTCTATGGTCTTGAATTACTGAATAGCATAAATTGCTCTGCTTTTACTCCACATAAATTAATACTCAAGATTGGTGTTCCGGTGATGTTACTGAGGAATTGACCAATCCAATGGTCTTTGTAATGGTACAAGGCTACAAGTTAGGAAACTTGGAAATCATGTCATAGAATGTAAAATTTTAACGGGTAACAGTGTTGGTCATATTACTTTGATTCCAAGAATGAATATGGTATCAACAAATGAAACCCTCCTAGTTAGATTCCAACGAAGACAGTTTCTCATAATAGTATCATTTGCCATGACCATAAGTTTCGGGGACAAACTTTATTTAATGTTGGATTGTACTTGCCCAAACCAGTTTTTACACATAGCCAAGTATATGTGACACTTTCAAGAGTTAAGAATAAGAGAGATTTAAAAATTTTACTTATGAATCACGTAAGAATGTCTGCAAATTCAACCATCAATGTTGTTTATAAAAAAATCTTTGAAATAATAGAATTCTAATATAAATATTTTAATTTTATTTTAAATTCTGCATCAATGTATATTGTATAATTATTTTACTTAAAAAAAGTATAAAATAATTATTACTCACTGTTTTTAAATTAAACTTTAATTTTGATAATAATTTTATAAATTCCTTAACATAATAATTATTGTGTTTTTATTTAAATATCTAAACATATAAATTTTTTTCACTTTTATAAATTTTTCCGTACTCAGCACGGGTTCATACACTAGTTCATTTAAAAAATCATCTTTAAATCCTAAGCCATGTAACTCAAAGGTCATTGCATCCATATTTTCAAAAGTTTCAGACAAATAAAAGCTTCTCGTATTTTTATAGTTAGTTGAATGAACAAATAACAACATTAACATTATAATTTTAATGAATAAAATAAAATAATTTATCAATTTTTGTTAAATTATTAATTTTAGTTACACCTAAAAGTGAATAATAATACTTTAAAATTAACAAAGAATTCCAAAAGTCTTGTCTGAATCAACATGTACATAAAATATTATGTGAAAAAAGTATAAACATTAGAATAGTCAATAAGTAATTACAGAAGAATAAAAATGAAAAAAATAATTGTGAATTTTAAGAGTTGAATCGGTAAAAAGAAGGAAGAAAAATTTAGATATTTCTTGGATTATTCCTCTTCAATGAGATAGAGTTGAACAAAAATATAGAGATTGTAATTTAAAAACATATCTAAAGACAAAATTAGAAAATAATTTGAATACTAAATTGATAGGTTTTTGAAGAGAACCCTCCAATAAATAAATAAATAATATTAGAGACAATTAATTATTTTTTCCCAATACTCAGCTTGTCTTGATTTTAACACATTAGAAGATCCCAAACACAATTATTTTAAGTATTTTAATTTAGTTTCACTACTCATATAATAGTATTATTCTAAAGAACACCTAATATTATGACCTAAACACATTTTTTAATAAAAAAGAAAAGAAAAGAACTCTGCTTTTTATAAGAGCAATAAGTTCATAATAGAATGTAAAAGTCAGTGTCACATTTTCCAAGAGGGAAAACACAAAAATATTAAATAGGTTAAATGTATAAGTAGAAAATACCATCTCAAAGAGATCCAAACAAACTTGATTATCCTCAAACTCCACTTTTGTTCAATCAATACCATGTAATTCATAGAACTAACACAAGAGAAGTAAATTGCAATAAAGTTATAGCACAATAACATAGTGATAGACAACTCACAGGAGCAACCAATAAACTACTTAACATCATTTATAACTAAACAGCTGTATGAAATTGTACTTCATAGCTTTTAGGTTTAACTTTAAGTCAACAGCTTTGGCAGAACCTAAGATGCAATTTTAATCGTTATTGATTATATCAAATGTTATCCTCATCAATTATCAAGTAAAAGAATACTTGCCCACAGCAAAGACGACCAATTAAGAGAATCCATAACACAACAAAAATTGAAACTCTAAAGGAAAAATCCCTATTCATTCATCCAAATTTAAAATAATTGGATACATTCTCTAAACCAAAGAAAATATTTAAAAGGCATAATTGAGCATAATAATCACATTTAATTTTCATTAGCTCCACAATAGCTTAAAGGTCTTAATCTATTGAAATCTTCTTGACCTATTTCAAAAAAATTGAGAAAAAGCAAGACCCTCCCAAAACAAACTTGATAAACAGTGAACTAACTCACCAACAGAGTCCCAAAAACCCAAATTCATGGTGCTCCCATCCACAATAAGCATTTACCAAGTCCTACAATAGGTAATCCTACTTGTGATTATGATTAGTTTATAAATATAAAAGGCTCCTACAACAGTATAGCCTCTGGGACTTCAGCACTGAAGTTCAATGCGTAGTTATTTTCAATTTCCTTACACAAAATGGTTTTATTATAAAGAAGCTAAATTTTCCTTTCAAAAATTCTTCACTTTCATAAACTTAGTTTAAAATTCCAAAATATTCTTCATCCTTTCTTTTTTAAAAAATCAAGAAGCAAAATCTCTTTATTATAAAGACAAAATCTTTAAGCAAAGCAAACCTACAGTCAAACTCACATTTGGAATCTAAACTAAATTTTAACAATTGTACTATTGTGCCCCTAATTTTCTGAATTTCCAACAAACAACATATGATTTACAATTCAAATATAAATTCCAAAATTGTAAATTGGCCACTTACAATTAACAACATTGTCCAATCTTTTGTTTGTTTCTGTTAAAGAGTGCATTAACATAGAATGTAAAAGACATTAGCAGGTTGAAATAGCAAGATATGCACAAGATAGACCTACGAATAACCTGAACCAAATGTGAGAGAAAAAGGTAAAATATGTGAACAGGGCATTGAAAGCAACTACCAAAGTATAGGTAACAATGCACTTGAATGTTGAAAGTTGCTTTTCATTTATTTGGTTAAGGGGAGAGGGACAACTGGTAATGGATATAATTGGTTCCTTTTGGAAAAAGAGCTAGCCATAAAGGATCTTGACGATCCTTTAGTGTCGAAAGCATATGGTGCAGTATTTACTATCTAACTCCTACATCCACTCGACTGCAATGAACTCCAGAATATGAATCCCCAGCCAAAGATAGGTAATTTCAGGATTAATCTTATTTATCATATCCATGGTAGTTCTCATATTGAAATAAGATGAAAAGGGTGAAAAAAAAACCAGAGGCCAAATACTAAAACAAATTTTATAAGAAAACAACACATGAGCTAGAAAAAGATGAGAAAACTGTGACTCTCACAGCAACGAAATGGAAATTTGAAATTGAAAATTCAGGACAAACAGAATAAAAACCAAAAAAGCAGAAAAAACCTAAGAAAGAATTGTAAGAAAACAGATCAAAATATATATATAGCAATATTTTCCGCCAATTTTGACACCCAAAAGAAGTAAATTGAATGGATTTTAGGATTTGTTATTTGTGCAACCCAATTCAATAACTTCAATCCGTGTCAGTATCATTATACTATATAGCAAGATTGGAAATTCTATTATGTGTACTTAAAAATGACTACCATTTATTATGTATACAAATAATAATAATAATAACTCATTTGATTGATACATATAAATTTTAAAGCACAAGATATCTGTTAAGAATTTAAGATTGCTCAAAATTGAATGTTCAAGTCTTTTTTAAATAGTAAATACATTAAAAATAATAAAAAAAGAGTCCAAAATCAGAGCATGTTGCTTAAAATGAGTTTATAGAGTGTGCATATCTTGAATATGATCAGCCTCTGAAGTATTGAGAAAAACTGTACCTAGATTTGAATCTCTGAACTACTGCCCCAGTGCCCCTGAACCAGCGACCCTCTCTGTTTTCTGCTTATTATCAAAACCGCGGTATCCAGGACTACCGTCTCCGGCCGTCGCAACGGTAGCTGGGATACCAGAGCTTGATACCACACCCCCATGCCCCGCTGCCACTGCTGCCTTTGTGGTCCACCTCACTGCAACCGATCTCATAACTCTCCTCTTTCCCCCAACATCGCATTTCCTAGCAGCTGCAGCTACTCCATCAATGTAGGTGTCGATGATTTGCCTCCTTTCAGGGTTCATGATCATCCGAAGATCTTATTATAATGGTAAGAGAATATTATTCATCAAATTCTTCTCATTTCTGACGATAAATAAATTTTAACTGAATATATTCTCTGAGAAGCGAGAAGGAAACCCAATAATTCTTACCTTAACAAAATTAAAATGTTCCTCCTGTTGTTGCACCCTCTTCACTTTATCCTCTTGCTTTTTCCTTTCCATCTAACAGAAAATTGAAAAAAATCTCTATTCATGAAGACGGAGTCCAAAAAAATAATTAAAATTATTCAAAACTACTATAAATTACATAATAGAAAACCAAATTCAATCTAATGCCTACAATTTCTAGGATATATGAGAAATCCTAAATCAATCTAAAACCTACTAACCTCCGATATCTAATCGAAGATCTTCACCACCGACATCATCAGATCGGAGAATAGAAAGAAGAGAGAAATCGAACTTGTAAAGCTAAATATCTTTCGGTCACTCCCACAAATCTCTCCCAAAACTCGGTACTCATCTCTCTAAACCCTAACCTAATAGCACGAGAGAGATATAGCAGAAAAATGTGGCAAATAGTAAAAAATTAAATAAAAAAACACAAAAAGAGAAATGAAAAAAGGAATAAACGAATGAATCAAATCAAAATAGAATGCTCACCAGCCTATGCAGGAGGAACAGGCTTAGAAGCCAACTGAGCTTGCTGCTGCTGCTGAGCCGCCGCAGCTAAACCCTTCTTGAGTGGAGACGTCGCTTCCGCCGCTGCGATTTGCTGTGGGGTCCTCAGAGTTGTCACCTCACAAATGGAAAGGGTTTGCCATCGCCATTTGTAGAAAGCCGGCGCGACATGAAGTTCAACGAAGCAGACCAGAGAGAGAAGTGTCAATGAAGGATTCCACCGGCTGAACCAACCAGCGTCGTCGCCGTCGCTGGGCTCTTAGACGACGAATTCGAGTAGCTACGGTTAGGATTTCGGACGGGGATCGTAGCGACTGGTGATCTCAGAACAATGGAGGAAGAAATTGGCGAAGATTGAAGAGACATACGAACTGGAAGGAGGAAAACCGGGTTGAAGAGGTAAGGTTTGGGAGCGAGAGCGCGAGAGAGAAAGAGAGACGACGCAGAGAGTGTGTGTGTAACGAAGTAGTGGCATAAGGCAGAGAGAGAGAGAGAGAGAGAGAGAGCAGCTTCCTTTTTATACTAATAGATATTCTGTGAATTTGTACCGTTTTATACATTATATAAAAAAAATAAATAATTTAATATTTTAATTAGAATGGGTAAACTTAATTTGTTGAAATAGAACAGCCATTTTACTTCATGCATTTATAAATAACCAAAAAAAAACTTAACAAAATGCATATATATTAGAAAAATAATGAGTGAAAATTTTTTAATTTATTGAAAATGATATTCACTGAAAGATGTAGTAAAATATTTAATTATGTAAATTAAATTAATAACGATAGACAAATTTATGAAATATTAAATATATATACTTATATAAATACAAATGTGCAATTTAAAATACAGTTGACGTAAAAATTAAAAATTATCACTTAATCGTAGACTAAAATTATGTAATGTCATAAAAAAGAGATTAAATTATGTAATGTCTTAAATTAAAAGTATAATGTAAAGTATAAAAATTAAACACACCAGCACAAAAGAATACAATAATATCTTCAATTTAATTTTTATCAGTGACCTTGGATAAATATTCAACATTTTTAGACCTAATAACACTGATAACTATCTTTGAATTTTTGTCGTAGATGAGATTTCTCTTTGTACTTTTGCATCACCCGGCACCTTCGCAATTAAATATATTAGTTAAATAATATATATATATTAGTTAAACAATGATTAAAAAATCTTCAGTTTATTTAATATAACATTTACCTAAAATTTTTAGTAAACCGTCTTATTATATTAATTAAATAAAAAATAACAGAGATAATTTTAAAGTATATATTTATACAAATACAAAAAAAGATAAATTAAAGCACAATTGTGATAAAAACTAAAAATTATCTTGTTATCATTAACTCAAACAAAATACATGTTTTTCAATTAAGTTCAATTTAGGTAAAGGTAAACAGATTAATTAAACTTCTTTTAAAAAAATAGCTTAAACAATAAATAATTATATTAAAACTAGCTTATAAATAAGATATTTTGTATATGAATTTTTAGTTCTAAAAGTACTTATTTTAAAAAAAATGTGATAAAAAGTTTTTTATTATAAGAGAAGTCATTTTTTTAACTTTTCTATAAATTCCTAAATAGCTTCTTAGAAAGCTATAATTTTGTTTTAAAAATTGTACGAGACATTAATACTACTACATTTTATAAGGCAAAAACTCAAAAAAATTACTTTTAAAACTTCACAAACGAATCCTAAATATGATATCTGTATATTACATCTATCAATATATTTAATTGAATTGGATCATCCGTAACAACAACCGAAAATCAGCGATATCAAAATTTATTCATGAAAACAAAACAAACATAACAATGAATACTCTGTATTTGAGATCTGCAATATTACTCAACTTTTCATCCTTATCAGTAGCCGCAGGTTTGTTGAAAAATATGAGCAATACAATTAATATTAATAATTAAAAAATGAAATAATTACGAATATAAATTTTGTTGTTTAAGGCAATTCTATAATTTTATTTTTTATGTTTACTATATAATTATTATACAGAATTTTTAACTAAATTAATTAATCAACTAAATTAGTTGATCAACTCAAATCATAATTAATATTTTAATTAATAATACAAATCTTAAAAGAGAACAAATTTCACACTACTAACTCTTTAAAATTTAATAAATATAAATATTATTTGAAAATAATAAAGATAACCACCAAAACTATTTCAATATTTTTCAAACATAATATTTTTGAGTTTAATAATACATGATTTTATTAACATAGTGAACTTAAGTTATTATATAATTAATCTCTTTATATAGAAAAAAAATCTAGCAAAATAAATTATCAATTGAACATTACTGACATTAGGAAATTACATTTGAAGTATAACAACTATAAAGTAGTATATATTGACTTTATGCCGATCAATTTGAATAAAAAAAATTAAAAATAATATTTATTTATCATAATTTATTTGTAAAATTCAATAGATAATATTTTATATTCAAATTCTAAATTATTTGTAAATCTCTTTAAAAAAAATCAAATTTTATTTATTACTCAAACAAATTAAACAAAAAATCAGATACTCAATTCAAACTTTGAATTTAAGAAGAAAAAATCTTTATTTAAAATCGAATTAGTCAATATATAAATCAAAATGATAAAAACTCAAACTGGTATAACAACATAAAAATTATAAACAGTCTAATAAAAATGAGTCCACTTAAAACAAATTATATTAACTCTCTCTCTTTGTTGGTCTCTCACAACAATATAATAGGTTCAAGAGGCAGGAATACCAAAAGACTTGATTCTAAACTTAGTTTGAAGAATTATTTATAAATACAAAATCATATAATTTAAAAAAACTTGCATACATAAGAATGTAAGAAAAAAATTGATAACTTTAACAAAGTAAATATGTTTTGGAAATATTTTATGAATAAATCAATTTTCTTTTTCTTTTTACTTTTGGATAAAGATTTAATTCTATTAAGGAGAATATAAGATATTTTCTCTTATTTTTAACTTTTTAAGCGAGTAAGAAATGATAAGAAACCTCCGAACCAATATTAAGAGAAAAAGAATTTATGAAAAATATAAAATTGAAACATTGATATGACAAAAAGAAGCATATTTTATTTTTCTTGGTGTATTAGTATTTTTGGCTAATGTAAAATCTATGTATTTAAAAAAAATTAAATCCCAATCTCAAGATCTTAAGTAGATGTTAAATAAAGTAACAGACCAAGTAGTAAAAATTACTCTGTTAAAAAAAATGGTGCATACATGATGAAATAATTATAATGCAAAGAGAAATAAAAGAATAATAGTTACCAACTCTTTTAAACTTTTTGCGCATAAATATCTTAAAAAAATTTGCTGAATGAGATTAATATGACTGTATTCATATTTACAAAATTGAAATTGTATTGTTTACAAACAACTAAAAAAAAATACTAAATCTATAAGCACAATAACTTTCAATACATTCGAGGTTGTAATTTAGTTTTTATTTTTAGAGATTAATACAGTAGTGGATATCAATTTTGAAGTTGAGTTACGATTTATCTTTTCAATCGTAACATACATCAATTGAATTTTATAGTAATTTATTGACCTAATTTTAATAGATTTAGAGTGAAAGTGAGTTTGGTAATTTTACTTTTGTACCTTTGCATCAAGACAAAAACAATTCATGATTGTAATTGAATAAAATACAGCATGTGCGACAGAAAGGATAGAGGACCATAATAAAATAACAGACTAACAATTATTGGGGTTAGATAAAAAATACAATTAAATGAACTAAATGATAATATTTTGATTCATGCAAAGAAATCTCTTAAATTACAATTTGAAAATTGTAATTAAAGTAGGCACTCCAAACTCTAAAAGAAGGATCATTAACATTCAAATGTTACAATTAAGGAATCAACATTTTGAAATAGTGACATATTGTATAAAAATTAATTTTGGGAACTGAAAAATAACAAAAAAAGACCCTAAGAGAAATCAGGAACTCTGCAATACCCGCCCAAGTCACATTCTCAATAGAATTCTCTCTTTTTCTCTTTCCTTTTTTCCTTTCAGGAATACGCGCTTCTGACATTACGATGACTATAAAAGTAAATTTGATCAACCTAAACAAATAGTTGCCAAAGTAATACAAGATGTTTGAACTTGTGAATAATACTTGCTATTACTATGAGTTATAGAATAATGCTTACTATTACTATGAGTTGTGGAATATCTTATTATATACTATCAGCTGACCAATTATCATACAATATATTTAAAAATAAATAAATAATCCAGACATAAAAGTCAAGTATCCAACGCCTTGTTCATTAAATCTTCATTTTCTTCTTTGTTATGATATAAATAGAACATTCTCTCACAATCTTGTTATTTATGTGCTTTCTTTCTCCTTTTCTTGTTGTGGTTATAAAATTCAGCCTAGTCACGCAGTTCTTTCAGAACAAAATATTGGGTAAAAAACAAAATATTAAAGAAAAAGAGTTAAAATATTTTACAGCAGCAGGAACATATAATATGATAAAAGTTTAATGGGAGTAAACCCAATTAGAAAATAAATAGGAATAATACGTTACCTAAAAATATATATTAAAATGTCTAGTAACTTATTCTGCCAAAAGTCTAAAACTAATTTCAAGGTGCTATAAACTTAATAAGAATTATGAGAAATTATTGAGCAATTAGCACCTTAAACACACAGTGATATATTTGACCCATAATTTGAAAAGCTTAATTTATTATTGTATGATTTTTTTTCTTCTTTTAAATCAACAATGATGAGAAAACTCCAAAAAAAAAAAAACAGAAGCAATCCAATAATCTAAATAAATACCTTTAGAACCTTCAAGTTATTTATTTGCTCCGAACAATACATTTTAACTGGTTTACATCTATAAAGTTAAATATACTATAGAAAAAAATTCCAAAAACTCTCAACACACAAATAAGAATAGTAAGATTGTGTATAAATTGAGAGAAATCAGAGCAAACAAGAGCCAAATAAAAATTTCAAATTTGAACTAACCACAAAATTCTGCAAGTTGCCGCTCAAATGCCCAATCCTCCATTTTAGGATTGCTACAACTTCATTCTTCCTTCAACCCACTGAGTGAAAGAAGGATGTGAGCTCAAGAGAGTAATTTGAGGATTGCTGAAGCCAACCATGCCTTGATTCCAGTGGATAAAAAGGGAGCTCGCAATAGCTAAGACAGTTCTTTCTCAACTTTAGCTAGTCCCTTGAAGTAAGGATCGGCCAATGCCTGAAGACACCAAAAACCATTATATATTACAGATTGTTATACATGACCTATACTTCAATACATTTCAATGCACACGTAACCAATAAAGCACAATGTCATAAACTTCTGCAACAGTAGATCGGTCCTTCGGATCAAAAGCCATCAATCTCTCTAGTAGTCATAGTGCTAAAGGGTCTACATTAGGAAATTTATGTGCAAATGGTACATGCTACTTTTTCCTCATGCTAGTAAGGTATCTCAGTGCTTTCTCATTGCGTACCTATATCCAACTCAAATTTTGATGCAAGCCAGTAAGCTTTGGTTCAGAACTGTACTATGATATAGTGCAATATGGTCATCTGTCAATTGCGAGGAAGAAGTTACCTGTGATATGGTATCCAATGAAGGAGTCCCAAGCAGATCTGTCATCAGATCCAACTAGTGAACAACATTCTTTCCAGGAAAAATGGCTTTCATAAGAATACTTCGGTAAAGATGCAACCGATACTCCATATATCAATTGCTAGTGTATACTGCACCAAGAATTATGAAAGGAGACAAAAGAGAAAATTGTTACAACTGTAGAAATCTCAAAATCTGTAGCAACCCAAAAAAATATTTTAGCTAACACAAATCAATGCCAATGGTCTCGAAATCAACACGAAACTTATAGTTCAACATAAGATGCAAAAGAAAACAAAATCAGAAACCCCACAAAACACAATCATGATTTATCATTTCCATATACTAACATATCACAATTAAAAAAATAATAGATTTATATTTTTTGAAACAAAATTAAAGAATCCCTAGAAAACATGATGATGATGATTCATCTGCATATACTAATATACCACAATTAAAAAAAATAGTAAATTCATATTTATTTGAAACAAAATCAAATAAATCCTAGAAAATATGATGATGATGATTCATCTTCATATATTACATTTCAACATTCATATTCAGAAAACTCAGTACGAGATTGTACATATATCACAACAAAATAAATGAAATACATCTATAGTGCAGAGAAATCACAAAAATACTAACCTGAATGGCTTCACCTCAAAGCCCACAATTCTAGGAGATTCAGTTAGCAAATCTCTATGATACTTGACAGTCAATATCAAATAGTTGTGAATAAAATACTTCTCTTCATTGCTCTGTGCATTTTTAACAAAGTAAACACAAGAAAATATTTGACTTTCGAAACAATAAATATTATTCTACAAAATAATGAGCATACCCCACTATATTACCCGTTGAATCCAACATAAAAACCGAGCTGATAAACAATAGAATCCTGATCCAGATGTTTTATCGGAACTGCCATCCCAAACAAAAACAAAGAAATAACCATAGAGATTCTAAAAATGTCAACCACTAACACAAAATTGTTATAAAAAAAGCCACTTTACTTTTTATTTCTGTTAGCATAATATGTTAAAGAGTTTTCATATAACAGAATGAATCTCACTTTATCATCAAAGGCTTAATTTTATTCTGTAATACTTAAGATAAAAGTGTAATAATTTACTAAATTATCTAAAAAATGTTCCTTTTTCACCGTCTTATTAACGACAATCTTAGAGAAGCAAAAATACATTCAGAGAAATAAAAAAATAGTAATCAGAGTTTATAATTAGAAGGAGTGACTAAAAGTGGCCATATCCTAAAAAATAAATGCAAAGAATCAATTCTAAACCTGAACCAAAATTGCCTCTAATCACATGCACTTCCACCATAGAGTGAGCAGCCACTAAGGTCTGAAAAGAGTGATAACAATTTGAATAAACAATGAATTAAACAAATAAATTTGGGTTCTAACAAAGCACGAAATAAATTCTTAATGAATTTCAACAACAAAAACTAATTTTAATTGTAATATGACACAAAGGAGCACAATTGAAACTCCAACAAAGCCCACAAAACCCATAAAATAAGATTCGATATGATAACATTGACTTCTTCTATACAATTAGAAGATTCACGTATGGAAAAGATTCACAATAAATCAATACTCAATGCAAAATTGAATCTATTGACAAAAGACATAAGGATATATCATTTCCAAAGCAACTTTAGATATACTAATATAGTATTGAAATAGTTCATGTCATAAATTTGAGTTTCTATTAGAAAACCTAGTTCTAACCCCACATATTAAAAACTAACCTATTTTGGTCAGGGAAAATAATAATTGAAACATAATCCAAAGACACATCATCATGTGGCACCTCCTTCATTTTTGAGATTTTAGAAGAAACAGTAAAACTTGAACCTGAAAGGAAAAATAGCAATTAAATTTTGCAATACCGAATGCCCTTTTAATTAAATCCAAACCAACCATGCAGTATGCATAATGCTTTAATTAAAAAATATGTTGATACTAACTCATTTTTAACCAAGAGCAATAGCTACACATGCAAAATTACCAAAAAAAAAATATTACATACTAAAATGGATGAAAACAATAGTAAGGAAAATACACACACAAAATTGAAAATGCAGAAAAGATTGAAAATCACAACTTATTAATATAAGCAACCTAAAATATAAATTAAAAATTAAGAACGATTGTAATCATTCTCATTGCCTAGAGTAGTAGCCAAAAAATTCTGCTATCGTGTAAACACATGGTGGTGATGCATCATTAAGTAAAATGACACCGACATAGTCCAAAACGTAACTGCCGAAATATTCTTTTGCTTTGCAATGGCTATGGGCCACCACAGCTTAACACACCCGATGATCACGCTCACCGACAGCTCGGCCTACCCCTTGAGCTCGGCCAACTGGAGTTCTAGGAGGCACAGACGATTCCTGATGTTTTTTTCTTCAGCAGCTCGGTCAGAAAACTTCTTCGGAGGTTCTGTTGGTTTGATTTCATACGAAGATAGGGTTTTAGTAACTTTATAATAATTAGATGTGAATTTGATAAGTGAATGTTGGTTTGGTTGATTATTAGTTGAGTTTGAATGAGTTTTTGTTGAATTATTGTTGTTGCTTGTGATTTGTTGGTTTGGCTATGAGGAATAGCTTAGTTGTAGTTGTTTTAATGGTTTTAGGACTATTGTGATGTAGTATTTTGAGGAAATTGATGAGATTTGATGGTGAGTCCACCGAGATTTGCTTTCTAGAGATACATCGGCCAATCCAGGGGATGTTCGCACCTGTAAGACAGAGGTTGCTTACAGAGGTTATTGATACATACATTGGCTAGAGAGAGCCTCACCTGTAAGACAGAGGTTGCTTACAGAGGTTATGTTTGCATACATCAACTCAAGAGAGTCACACCTGTAAGACAGAGGTTGCTTACAGAGGTTATAACACTGGAAACCAAATTCAGACAAAGATTGCTGAGTTACGTTGGGAGCGGGTCGAAACCGACAGATGAGCTTATTACCTGCACTAGAGATAGACATGCATCATACTTGGTTGCACATATTTGTTTGTGAGTGTGTTTTCTATGATTGTGTGTGCTTGTGATTGGATTCTGTCTTCTATAATTGCTGAATTGGCTCGTACTTTGTTGGCTGTTGTTGCTGACCAAGTATACACAAAATGAATATAACTATACATCCCAATCCTACTAAGAACTCTCTAGTTCTTACCCCCTATTTCCATTCCTTCCATCTATAGATGTGAAAATTTAGTGCAAAGCTACAGGAGCAGAGAGGATTGAGTTTACGAGTTAAGTTCTTAGATTTTATTTTCCCGACCCTATGCGTATGCACATTGTCCTGTTTTTCAATAAAAACCTTGTTTTTAACCGTTTTACCTTTCCGACAAGCTTGCAAACTTCCGTAATACTTGTTTAAAACCTTTTTGCAAGTTTTAGGATCTTGAATCAAGGGAGAAAATAATAAAGGAATAAAAGGGTATTTTTAGTTATGAGTTTAGAGCCGGTGACATAGGTTTGGAATGTTTGTATAATTTCTAGATTGAATTGGTGAAAGTTGAGTCGTGAAGTTTATAGTTGAAGAGATTACTGAGAAATAAGAATGCTTATGATGAATTTGAAAAGTTCGAAACTGGTGATGGGATGGTTATGATGAGTTGAGAACTCAGAAATGAATAATGAAATTATTATTGGATTATATGAGAGTGTGCGGGGCCTATATCCCTGGCGTGGCAGATTTCTCTGCTGTATGAGTAGTTGTTGTTGAGAGTGTGCAGGGCCTATATCCCTGGCGTGCCAGATTTTTTTGTTGCATGAGTGTGCGGGGCCTATATCCCCGGTGTGGCAGATTTCTCTGCTGCATGAGTAGTTGTTGTTGTTTCCTTCTTTACTGCATTAAGTATGCGGGGTCTATATCCCTGGTGTGGCAGACTCCCTGCTGCATGAGTGTGCAGAGCCTATATCTCTGGCATAGCAAATTTCTCTGCTGCATGAGTGTGCAAAGCCTATATCTTTGGCGTGGCAAGAAGGCTACATCTGGAAGGATGTGTCGGGTTGGCATTTATGGACTGACAAGTGATATCACGAGCCAATAGGACATGCTTTCATCATATGCATCTTCTATATGCTTGTTTGCTTTGCTTAACTTCAGTATGCCTAAATGAATCACATGTCTACTTGCTAGTTGATTACTTGCTGTATATGTATATTACTTATGCTTTACTTGTATGCATTATCTGTGTCTTCTGCTAGGATTGAGAAGGCTCGGTAGGCGGTGACGATGGGATCGCACGGAGGTTGGGTTGGCAAAAGCTGTGGGATACATCGTGTGATTAGTATTAGCTAGAATTCCCCTAAGTTTATATAACCCTGTTTATGGTTTAAGTTCTTATTTATTTATTTTGTTAAGCTTGAATATCGGTATCGATGTGAAGTTCTAGGATTGCCTTTGGCATCCTGGAACCTTACATCTTATATATTGGGCAGTGTTATTATATTGAGAACCTCCGGTTCTTATTCCATACTTTGTTGTTATTTTTCAAATGCAGGTCGTAACCCACCTTGGTGAGTTACGAGATGGTGATAGAGCAGAGTATGATTTCTTCCTTGTTTATTTCTGTTTTGTTTTACTGTAGTACTTTCTCTCACTTTTGTATTTTGGACTTTATGGCCTTAGAGGCTTGATTTGAGAGATAAGTTGTATAAGCTATTTTGTATCTCAGTTTGACTAGCCGGCCTAAACTCCGTAGGTTGTGACTAGTTCTCTTTTTGGTATTTTATACTTATATATATCTTGTTTAATTTAAGTATTACCTTGTGTATCCTAGAGCTATCTACAAGGTTTTACATATATCATGTCTTGTTCTGTTCGTACATATGCGTTTAATTTTCGTGTGTGAACGCTTCACGTTTCGTAATTCTTCTTTATGCAATTTGAGCTTTTATTCCTTCATTGGGCTTCTAGTATTACTATTTCCTTCTATATATATAATATGATATGAGCCTTAGAACTGTCGTGACACTTTGTTATCCTTTGCTTTACGACGCAAGGTAAGGCTTAGGGTGACGGGGTGTTATAGGGTTCTCGTGATTACTTACTGCAAAAGTGGTATAGAAACATAGAGGAGTTGAGAGCGACACGTAGCCACAAACAAGTCGTCGATCAGAGTTCCAATTTGTGAGAAAAGTGGATTTGAAGAAGGAGGTGAATAGTGAAGTTAGGTTTTCTCTCTTCTGTTCTCATAAGCTCGAGATCTCTCTCTTACTTTGGAAAAAATGAATGAAATTTGAAATGGAGTCATGTTTTGGTCAAGGTAAGTGAGGGAAAATTTTGCCCATTTTCCCATTGGCACTATTTAGGGACAAAATTTTAAGGATATGAGTCCCAGTTCGTATTCAAAATATTTTTCTGGTCATATTTATATTTTTTATTTTTTTCATACGCAGTATCTGATAGACCTAAGTGTGTACAGTTAATTATGACGCTGATACGCATTTTTTCATAATTAACTATATTTTTGCGCTCCAATTATTTTTCTGAGTTCAAATTTTATCTATAAATTTTCAAATTATGAAATTTAAATTTTTAACCTAAACCGAGCGGATTCAAACCCTCTTAACTCAATTTTAATTATATAATTGACTAGTTAAAATTTCTGGGTCTTACAAATCCACCCACCAAGAGGCTTCAAGCATTATTGCTAATTAATTTTTATTATTTGAAAATTCGACATCACTTAACCAGTTTTATTTAACCAATCCCATTTATCCAAAACAGTCCAATTTAATCCATAAGATAAACACGTTCAATAAAAATATATTTTTCACATTGATAATGATTTATGACAAATCCTTGAAATAAGAACAGGTTTAAGAAAAAGCTCCTACCTCAAGTAGCCGTAATTTGTAGAAATTAAATGCAAATAAATCCCTTTTCTAGTTCGCAGCAGCTCCTTCATAATCGCGTGGCAGCAACAACAACTATCACGGCTCGCAATAGCAGTGGCTCAGCCAGCAGCTGCAGGAGGACTAAAGTGTAGCAGCTTCTGTAATGATGGAAAACCTCGGTGGTAACTGCAGCAAGAACATAGTGACAACAACATCCCCAGAAATTGAAAGAATGGAAACCAAATAAAAGCACCCTTACCAGTGGTTGTAGCGCTAACTCAGCTAGTTCTGGCAATACGAGCGTGAAACACCCCACCCTTCAAAGCCTTATGCTTAAGTCATAATTCAATGACTTATGTATAGAAAGAGATATTAAACTAGAGGCCTATAAAAGGATTTAAATCTCGGGTAAAAGACAACTCGCCAATCGTTCACACTCAATAACATACATAAGCGCGTCGAAAAAGGTAGATCATTAAAAACATGAAGAAAGAATACGGGTAAAGAGACATATATAATTATATATAAATATCCACTAGTCTCGACCCGTGAAGATTAGTGATAAATCCACATTTCATGGTATTTATTTGCTCTATTTGGGTGGATTTCATTGACTTTTCTTGCATTTATTCATTGAAATAGCATAGTTTCATGATTTCTTCCTAAATTGTGCTTGAAAGTAAAAAATGCGTTTTAGGCCTTATAATTGCTAAATTTCATTCACTTTAATCCCATTCGACGCCTTGATGTATTTGTTGAGTGATTTTAGGTTTTCAAGGCAAAAGATTAGATCAAAGAAGTGAAGAAAAAGCATGCAAGATGAAGAATTCATGAAGAAATAAGGAGTTGGTGGAACTGAAGGCCACGTGTACGCGTGACCCATGTGTACATGTGAGCTCATTTGGAATTTGAATGATTAATTAAAATTGGAAAATAGGCCAATTTATTGCTGAAATGCTGCCGGATTTTTCCTAACCTTATTTTATTAAATGCCATTATCTTCTTTAGGGCAACACAATTCTAATTGATGGATTTTTGTTTCAATAGACCTTGTTTGCTAAAAGGGTTTTGGAAATTTTCTCAAGAACTTTCTTACAAGTTTTAGTCAATTCTTTAACTTCTTTACTTGTTTTAAATTGTGTGTTCTTCTTCAGCATTGAATAAGCCTTAGTTGAGCTTCAAATTGACCAAAAACTTGGATTTCTTTTAAATTGGAGTCTTTTTTACATGCAGTCACAAGGTTGAAGATTTTTTTTACCTATATGGATAAGTTGATTCATTTTCTCTATGCCTAAATTACCTTATGTCACATAGAGCATAAACTTTTAAATTCTTGTCTCAACTTTGTGATTTTCATGCTTCATGGCATTTTAGTGTTTGAATGTTCATTGTTTACCTTGTTCATGAAGGTTTTACTTTTGTCAACACCAAATGTCTTACCTTACGCTAAGTGAATGTGCCTAATTTTCTTTGATTATATGCTTTACGTCTCTAATTGCATTACTCACTTAGGCATAAGGCATATTTTATTTTGTGAAGTTGAATATGGCTTACTTGTTTTGGAATTTGTTGAAATTTCAAAACTAAGGGACATTTTTACTATGCACTTAACTTTTGACTTTGTTTTCTTTTTCAACTAACTTTTTCTTTTTCTTTACATAACTCTTGACTTTTCTTTTCTTTTTGAACTAACTTTTTTTTTCTTCACATAACTTTTAACTTCCCTTTTCCTTTTCAACTAATATTAATTTCTAACTATTTTTTTCTTCACATAACTTCTGATTTTTCTTTTCTTTTTTTTCCAACTAATTGTTTTTTTCTTGTGCATGGCAACAACGCTCCTTTCTTCTCTTTATCTTTGATAAACAAGCAAGTTAGCTATCTTAGATTACTTAATTTGATTGGAAGTTACTTTTGTTTTCTTTTAACTTGAATCTCATGTTTGCTTCCATTCAAATTTACATTATCTGTTCACTTCATATATATGCTATTTTGTGACTTAGTTCTCTCCTTCTTAGCACCACCATCGTTCTTGTAGCCACTTGATCACGAGACTCACCAGCTGACGGTGGAGGTGACGATAGCAATGACTCTTTCCACCCGCCTAATTTTGAGCACCGAGGATGGTGCTATATTTTAAGTGTGGGGAGGTCGTCCAACTTCAGCAGTATATTTTGGGTGAAAAATTTCATTTATGAACACTTTTAGTTTAGCTTCTTACTATGATTTTTAGTATTTTGTACATATTTTAGCATTTTGAAAAAATTTTTATCTAGTTTATTGTACTTTCTTAGTTTATTGCATCTTTTATTTTTGCTTGTACATAACCTAGTATTATATTGTAGTGATGCATGCTTTTAGATTTTCTTTTTAGCCTTTAGTCTTGATTATGATTTAGATGATGTGATGATTGCATTAAGTTGATTTTCTATACACTTGCTATTTTGATTTGATTGAAATTAGGAATTAAACTTATGATTTTTGACCTTTTCCGTCTAATCACATTATATACATATATAGAATAAATGTTAGTCAATTTAATAAAATTTTCAAAAAGCTTACTTTTGTATATAGGGCATTGAAAATTCAAATTTATTTGAGTTGAAATTTTTTCATTAAAACTTGCATGATTTATACATTGTGGAATACAGTTTTTGAGTTAAGAACATACAACTTGTGAGTTTTTGGGCCTTATTGTGTGGTTACATCATTTGACCACTTATTCAATTTTTGTGTGTTGCTCTTCTCTATGATTGCAATCTTTGGTTTATTTAATTCTATATATCCATTATTTAATGTATGTTTATGTATTTATGTGATTGAGGCCATCACTTCTTTATATCTCACTTAACCCAAATAGCCTACCATTTCATTTACCTTTGTTTGCCACTTTGAGCCTTTTTAATCCCCTTTTGTTCTTTATATTGCCACATCACTAACTTTAAGCGGAAAACAATTAATCTTCCTATTTGAATCTTTGGTTAGCTTAGGCTAGTGAGTGTGCGTGTCAACTAAGTGTGGGAAAAGATGGAAAACATTGGTAGATAAAAGTAGGTGTTTTAATTCATGTTAGAAAATATTGGAAATTTGGGTACATGCTCATGTAATATTATGGAAACCATACGCATTGATGTTTCGGTATATATATTATGTTCTTGAAAAAAAAGAAAAGAAAAGAAAAAGAAATAATAAAAAGGGGACAAAATTTTCCCAATGTAAAATTTAATAAAAATCGATGCATATGTGATTGAAGTGAATTTGATGCATGAGTGTAATTATATGTAAAAGTGAGATTATGGGTTGCTAAGCTTGATATTAGAATTGTATAGGTTGTGTATGTGTTGGGTGAGAACTTAGGTTAATCAAAGATTCAAATGCAAGCTATATATATATATCTTTACCCTTAGCCCCATTACAACCTTAAAAAGACCTCATGATTTTTGCATATGTACATTAAATATTTATTTATTGGTTAGATGAAGAACAAACTTTAGAAAGCATGATTAGAGGAGAATTGACTGGATTGACCCTAAACACTTGAACGACTAGAGTGCATATACACATCCGGTAAGGGTTCAATTACTCAATTCCATATTTCCACCTATAATCATTGTTATCTTGCAAGTTTGTTAAACTTTTTTATATGACTCTGATGAGCGGATAATTTATACGCTTTTTGGCATTGTTTTTAGGTAGTTTTTAGTAAATTCAAGCTACATTTAGGGATGTTTTCATTAGTTTTTATGTTAAATTCACATTTCTGGAATTTACTATGAGTTTGTGTGTTTTTCTGTGATTTCAGGTAATTTCTGGCTGAAATTGAGGGACTTGAGCAAAACTCTGAAAAAGGCTGACAAAAGGACTGCTGATGCTGTTGGAATCTGACCTCCCGGCACTCGAAATGGATTTTCTGGAGCTACAGAACTCCAATTGGTGCCCTCTCAACGGCGTTGGAAAGTAGACATCCAGAGCTTTCCAGCAATATATAATAGTCCATACTTCATTCGGAAATTGACGATGTAACTTGGCGTTGAACGCCAAGTACATGCTG
>NC_029772.3:53994782-53995077 GCF_000817695.3 Arachis duranensis | reverse complement strand
TCTGGACTCCTGGGATAAGCTGGTCACTGCCTTCTTGGATAAATTCTTTCCTCCTCAAAAGCTGAGCAAGCTGAGAGTGGATGTTCAAACCTTCAAACAAAAAGATGGTGAATCCCTCTATGAAGCTTGGAAATGATACAAGCAGCTGACCAAAAGGTGTCCATCTGACATGTTTTCAGAATGGACCATATTAGATATATTCTATTATGGTCTATCTGAATTTTCGAAAATGTCATTGGATCATTCTGCAGGTGGATCTATTCACCTGAAGAAAACGCCTGAAGAGGCTCAAGAA
>NC_029772.3:53991902-53993295 GCF_000817695.3 Arachis duranensis | reverse complement strand
AGCTGTGATAGATGTCAACAGAGGTGAGTTAGTCCTTCTATTGAATGGGGACTACCTTGTGTTTAAGGCACATGGCCATCCCTCTGTGACAGAAGAGAGTAAGCATGAAGAGCTTCTCTCAGTTCAGAGTCAAAAAGAGCCCACACAGTCAAATTCTAAGTTTGGTGTTGTGAGGCCACAACCAAATTCTAAGTTTGGTGTTAAGACCCCATGTCCAAACTCTAAGTTTGGTGTTGGGATTACACTAACATTGACCTGATCACCTTGTGGCTCCATGAGAGCCACTGTCAAGCTATTGACATTAAAGAAGTTCTTGTTGGGAGGCAACCCAATTTTAATTATCTAATTTTTATTTTATTGTTATTTTGTGTTTTATTAGGTACATGATCATGAGGAGTCACGAAAAAATAAAAAAAATCAAAAAAAATTAAAAACAGAGTCAAAAACAGAAGAAAAAAATTTTTCACCCTGGAGGACGCACAGGCTGGCGTTAAACGCCAGTAAGGTGCATCTGGCCGGCGTTCAACGCCAGAACAGAGCACCATTCTGGCGCTGAACGCCAGAAACAAGCAACATTCTGGCGCTGAACGCCAGGAATGTGCCAAGAGAAGAAAAGCTGGCGCTGAACGCCAGCAACAAGCATGAAACTGGCGTTCTACGCCAGAAACATGCTTTACATGGGCGTTGAACGCCTAGAATGTGCACTAATGGGCGTTTAAACGCCAGAATGGTGTGCCAAGGCATTTTAAATGCCTATTTGGTGCAAGGATGAAATTCCTTGACACCACAGGACCTGTGGACCCCACAGGATCACCTCAGGATCTGTAGACCCCACAGGATCCCCACCTACCATATTCCCACCTTACCTCCTAATCCTAATTACACTCTCCTAATCCTAATTACACTCTCCTACTCCCCATGTCACACTTCCCAACAACTTTCACCAATCACCTCAATTCCTCTTCCCAATTTCCCCATTCACCACTCACATCAACCCACTCTTCCCCATAAACCCCACCTACCTTCATAAAATTCAAAATCAATTTCCCACCCATTCCCACCCAAAATGGCCGAACATCCACCCTCCCCTCTCCCTATAAATACCCCTCCATTCTCCTTCATTTTCACACAACACAAACCCCTCTTCTCCCACTTAGCCGAACCTACCTCTCTCCCTCTCTACCATATTTTCTTCTTCTTCTTCTTCTCTTCTTTCTTCTCTTGCTCGAGGACGAGCAATATTTTAAGTTTGGTGTGGTAAAAGCATAAGCTTTTTTTGTTTTTCCATTACCATCAATGGCACCTAAGGCCGGAGTATCCTCTAGAAAAGGGAAAGGGAAGACAAAAGCTTCCACCTCCGAGTCATGGGAGATGGAAAGATTCATCTCCAAGA
>NC_029772.3:53990671-53990936 GCF_000817695.3 Arachis duranensis | reverse complement strand
ATGGTGACAATACTTTTTGTTTTCTGAATGAATGATTGAACAGTGCATATGTCTTTGGATATTGTTGTTTATGAGTGTTAAAATTGTTGGCTCTTGAAAGAATGATGAACAAAGAGAAATGTTATTGATGATCTGAAAAAAATCATGAAATTGATTCTTGAAGCAAGAAAAAGCAGTGAAAAAGGAAGCTTGCGAAAAAAAAAGTGGCGAAAAAAATAGAAAGAAAAAGAAAAAGCAAGCAGAAAAAGCCAATAGCCCTTAAAAC
>NC_029772.3:53979044-53988934 GCF_000817695.3 Arachis duranensis | reverse complement strand
GTGATTAGCCGTACTGTGACAGAGTGCGTGAGCATAGTTTTCACTGCGAGGATGGGATGTAGCCATCAGCCATGGGTGATGCCTCCAGACGATTAGCCGTGCAGTGACAGCGCATAGGATCATTTTCCCGAGAGGATTGAAAGTAGCCACCGCTGATGGTGATGCCCTACATACAGCTTGCCATGGAAAGGAGTAGGAAGGATTGAAGGAAGAGTGAGTAGTGAAGTAGAGTTTCAAGAGGAGTACAGCATCTCCATACACCTATCTGAAATTCTCACCATTGATTTACATAAGTATTTCTATCCTTTTTATTCTCTTTCTATTATTAATTTTCGAAAACCCATAAACCAATTTAATCTGCCTAACTGAGATTTACAAGGTGACCATAGCTTGCTTCATACCAACAATCTCTGTGGGATCGACCCTTACTCGCGTAAGGTTTATTACTTGGACGACCCAGTACACTTGCTGGTTAGTTGAACGGAGTTGTGTCCACACGTGCCATAATAATGATTTCATACAACAACAAAAGAATATGGATCACAATTTCGTCCACCAGACTCAATTCAATTGAGAATATGATTTGGATATTTATTTGCTCTAATTGGGTGGCTTTCATTGACTTTTCTTACATTTATTCATTGAAATAGCATAGTTTTACGATTTCTTCCTAAATTGTGCTTGAAAGTAAAAATACTTTTTAGGCCTTATAATTGCTAAATTTTATTCACTTTAATCCCATTCGATACCTTGATGTATTTGTTGAGTGATTTCAGGTTTCCAAGTTAAAAGATTGGATCAAAGAAGTGAAGAAAAAGCATACAAGATGAAGAATTCATGAAGAAATAAGGAGTTGGTGGAATTAAAGGCCGCGGATACGCGTGAGGGAGAATTTTGTCAGGTCACGCGTATGCGTACGTGTGACATCTGTCACGTGAGCTCATTAATTGCAATACGCTGGTAGCGATTTCAAGCTTTCTAAGCCCAATCCAACTCATTTCTGAAGCTATTTCAAGCCAAATTGAAAAAGGATGAAGTTGGAGCAATTAGGTTTAGGTTTTAGCATGTTTTAGCTTAGTTTTTCTAGAGAATTTTGGGTTTCTAGCTTAGTTTCTCTTTAATTTTAGTCTTTAATTCTTGTTTTAGTATAGTTTTATTTATGCTTTCATGCTCTCTTGTCTTGATCTTCCTAATTTCTTTTGTCATTTTCTCAATTTTTCCACTTTTAGTTTATGAACACTTGTCAATTTTGATTCCTTTAATGCAATTTTGATGTTTTATATTTCTTTGATGCTTGTTTGACTTTCTATTATTATTGTCATGTAATTGGTAGTATAGATTTTATTTTTATTGCAATTTACCATGTTTTTCCTTTTATGCATGCTAGGTGCTTGATAAAATGTATCTTATAGTTTTTGTATAGTTTTTCACATTCTTGGATTGGAATTGGATAATTAGGTGACCTTGAGTCATATATGTCCATTTGTTATTGTGTTAGGATTGCTAGTTGGTTTGGTTTTCACTAATGCTAATCTTTGACTAAGTTAATTAGTGAGTTGATTAGGACTTGTGGATTGAGATCAATTATGCCCTTTTGACTTATTTTCGATGTTAGGATCTATGATTATGATAGGAATACTTAATTCCCAATCCTTGCCAAGAGTTCCTTTTTTCCATTTGACTTCCATTTTTATTGCTTTAGTTGCTTTTCATTTAATTCCTTGCATGCTTGTTTAATTTCTTGCATTTTAATTTCTTGCCAATTGCTATCAAACCCCCATTTCCCTATAGCCAATGATTGAGCACTCTATTGCAATTTCTAGGGAGAACGACCCGAGATTCCATACTCTCAGTTTTTGATATTGGTTTGCCTTGTGACAATCTATATTTAAACTTTGATGTTGGGGATTCGATTGCCGGTTTGGACTATGCTACCAATGGAATTGTTTTGTTAAATTCTGAACTGGCTTAAATTCCCACGCATCAATTAGGCCGGCTAGAGTTACCACAGTAAACATAAATACATATCCTACCTCTCTAAAAGTACATCATAAACCTCTAAAGGCATGTCTTTTAAAATAAATACATCATATAAGCCATTCCAAAAGAAGGAGAGAATCTAAAACCAAAATAGAAACAAAATTTATCTTCGCCATCTTCCAGATAAAACTCCCGCTCATTGAGGAGCGCTGGGACCTGTATTTGAAAAACAAAAATAATATATGGGTAAAAACCCAAACAGCTGGGTTCCAGTAGGATAAAAGTGCCGAATCAATACAATATAAGGAAACAAGAACTCTCTGAGCAATCTTAATCTTCAACTTTTCATTGATCCAAGCCTAGGGTTCCCACTAAACTAGAAAATGGCAACTTCCTAAGGATTCTAATCTATCTATTTATTCTTAGTTTTCCAATCTACCTGCAATCACCACATCATATCAAGAACAACCCTCAACATCGCTATCACCAGCATAAGGGATCTCTCAGTTGTTCAAACACATACAAAGCAATACAAGGAATGCATAAAAAGAGAAAACAGATAAGGTAATTAGATCAAATAGCATATAGATGCAATTATTCAACAAGACAAGGCAAATACAATATGCGCACCCAATCAATACACATAAATGCAAATGATGTGTGCCTGTTCTATGGCCAATGAGCTCATCTGTCGGTTATAACCCAAAACCCGACATGTTTGGTAGCAAACCCTAGACAGTCCCTCGGTGCATGCATCTCCAAAAGGTATTCATAATCATCAACTTTT
This sequence comes from Arachis duranensis, assembly GCF_000817695.3. Taxonomy (NCBI): domain Eukaryota; kingdom Viridiplantae; phylum Streptophyta; class Magnoliopsida; order Fabales; family Fabaceae; genus Arachis; species Arachis duranensis. The sequence goes on along the minus strand of NC_029772.3, from coordinate 53,986,167 downwards.
CTTGGGAAAATCATCCGAAAAGTTATAAGTGTCCGGCCACATCTTTCGATGGAGGGTCAACAAAGTGTCTCAAATCTCAACTTGGAGTAAGTGGGACAAACCACAACCCTTGCATCTACCGAGGTGGTCTTAATCTCAACTCGAAGTAAGTGGGGCAAATGACACCTTTGCATCTACCCAGGGAGTTCCAATCTCAACCCAGAGCAAGTGGGGTGAACCACAACCCTTATATCTACCCAGGAAGTTCCAATATTAACCCAGAGCAATTGGGGTGAACCACAACTGTTGCATCTACCCAAGGAGTTTCAATATCAACCTGAAACAAGTGGGGCGAACTATAACCCTTGCATCTACCTAAGGAGTTATCATATTATTCAAACTCATTTCCATCATCCAATTATATCAACTCATCCCTTCAATCTCTTCCAACTCATTTTGACTCAATAATTTCATTCTCAACATTTTTTACCCTCTAATCCACTGTTTTTATACTCATTATAGGGGTTAGAAAGTGAAAAACTGGCTGGATAGGCTAAAACGGTTAAAATTATCATTTTTGAGAAACAAGACAGTCGTGCAAATGCATGCCTCGTGCATACGCATGAATTCACTTTTGTGCGTACGCACAGAAATGCGCATGAAAATCGTTCAATTCTGAAATGCGAGTTATGTGTACGCATGGTATGCGTATGAAACCATTTCACTTTTGTAACACCCTCATGCATATGCATGGGTCGTGCGTATGCAAGACCCCAGTTTTCTGCAATATTTACAGAATTCAGTTTTTAACCCCTAAATTCAAACCTCTATACCTTTTTTTATAATTATCCATTTTCCTTCATTCTTAGATAGTTTTCAAGGTCTTTTTAAGCTTTCATTTAAGACAAATTTCATCCAAATTCGAACTCTGAGCGCTAAGTTATGACCCGTCGAAGTTGGCTAAAAATATGTTTTTATCAAATTTGCACAATCTTTCAATTTCATCAATTCTCAATTCAATTCAATCCTAAACCATTCAAAACCATTCCTACTCATTCCAAATACTTATCTATCAATCCTCAACTGTTTCAAACCTAAATCAACTCAATTCTAGCTTGTTTAATACATTTATCATCATAAGTAATAATACCACTCAATTCACAATATCACAACCAAATTATAATCACTCATCTCATTTTCATTCTACAATTCACACCACTTACCTTAACTTACCGTATAGGGGATTCTTGACCCTATCACTGCGTCTGGCCCAATTCCACATCAATTACCATTATAACAATAAAGCCACATTTCATTTTATTTAAACACAATTTCAATCATACCAACATATATCACAATTTCTACTAAATCAAATAATCAACTACAACACTTCAACAATAATCCTAGGTCTACTAGCCTAGGATTTCATGCCACATTACATGATATTTATCCGAAAATTAAACCCATACTTTAATGTGGCAAATTTCAAGCTTCCAAGCGTTCCCTTGAAAAATTTCCAAGTCTCAAATTGGTCATACCAATGTCGAGTTTAAACTCCAAAATTTTACCAAGTCAAGCTTCCAATCACTCAATCTAACACCATATCACACAATTTGGGACAATGTCAAAATTAGGGCTCATATAAATTGATGAACGAAGAGGGAAAAGGGAGTTTTTACCTTTATCCACTCGAAATTGGTATGGATACTACTTAGAATCCATGTTAAAGTACCCCTAAATAACCAAAATCATAAGATTTCAACTCACACATACCGCAAAAATGCAAAACCAAAGAGAATAGAAAACTAGGAAAGAATTTTAAAGTTTCTTACACAATAATTAGATAGAATTAAAGAGAAATTCGAGATGAATGCGTGACCATAAATGGCTCATCAATCGGAGCTACGAATTGAAAGTTATGAGCAACTCAGGATGGTGATGAATAGTAAAAGCTTAGGGCATAAATCTGCATTCTCTCTCCTCTCTTCAGTAGCTCTCTCTTTAAATATGAGGGTGTGGGTGCTGAATGCTAAGTGAAAGAAGGTTATATATGTGTGAACTTGGGCCCAACATGGGCCTGTTTTATGGTTTTTGTCTATTGGCACAACTTAGGGCCAAAATCTTTAAAATAAGTGCCAGGTTTTTCATTCTAAATATTTTAATTGTCATCTTTATAGTTTTAGTTGTCCTCACTCATAGTATCAGATAGATTTAAGCCGATACAATTAACTTTAATGCTGGTATACGTTTTTCCGCAATTAACTATATTTTTGTGCTCATTTTTATTTTCTAAATTAAATTCTCATCGGTAATTCTCCAAATTATAAATCTTTTATTCCCTAATCATCTTTACTTATGATTAATTTATTAACTTATTATTCAGCATTAATTGTGATTTTACAGATCGCGGCTTGATTCACCATAACGGCAGCGTAGTGTGTTACATCTCGTATTTTTTAAAATCTAAATATGAATAAATTATAGTTTATTTTATTAAGTTTAAATTTTATATTTTACGAAACTATTTTATTAAAAAGTAATTACATTAATTTTCTGATTATTGAAGTTTTAATTAATTATGATTTACTCTATTAGTTTGAACTATTTATTTAAAACTATTTTAATAGGCAAAATTAAATTAATTTTTATAATTATTATTATCATTTGAGTTTGGATCAATTAAGATTATTATATAATTTTGATATAATAAGATATTTTATATAATTGATTTGTGATAACTAGAGGTTAAATTAATTAGAATTTTTATATATATTTTTTATTATAATGAGATAGAAAAAAATTATAGTCATTTAAAATAGAATAAAATAATAATTTAATTATCCAGAATAGGTTAAAAAATTTAGAAATATTAATTTAAAAATTTAAAGGTAAAATGTGGATGCAGTAGATTTTTTTGAGTAGGAAAATGTAGCTTTCTGAAAATTGCGTAAAAAAACGTACTGGTGAATTAGTCGGCAGTTCAAGCTTAAGTCTGTCTGATACTATATAAGAGAAATAAAAATGGCAGAAAAACATAGAAAAATATTTAGAATTGAAAACCGGTCACTTATTCTAAAGGTTTTGGCCCAAAGTTGGGCAAAACGAACTAAAAACGCTAACCGGTTAGACTGGACCTAAATTGGGCCGAAACCCAACATATAAATACCCTATTAATGAGCATTTCGGTTCATTTCTCTTTGCTGAAAGTGAAAGAGGGACAGTGGAAGAGAAGAGAAGAAGAGGGATTGAGTTCCACTATTCATCATCACCTTCCTTTGCTCATATCTTGAGCTACAGAGCTCTGATTTGCGTACCGTTTATGGCCATGCGAAGCTCTCGGAGAGATCTTCATTTCTTGCTAAATAAAGTGGTAAGGAACTTTCAATTTCTTGCCCATTTTTATTCCCTAACAGATTTTGAGTTTTTGGCTATGGTAGTTGATGAGCGGATAATTTATACGCTTTTTGGCATTGTTTTTAGGTAGTTTTTAGTATGATCTAGTTACTTTTAGGGATGTTTTCATTAGTTTTTATGCTAAATTCACATTTCTGGACTTTACTATGAGTTTGTGTGTTTTTCTGTAATTTCAGGTATTTTCTGGCTAAAATTGAGGGATCTGAGCAGAACTCTGAGAAGGAAGCTGACAAAGGATTGCTGATGCTGTTGGAATCTGACATCCCTGCACTTGAAATGGATTTTCTGGAGCTACAGAATGCTAAATGGCGCGCTCTTAATAGCGTTGGAAAGTAGACATCCGGAGCTTTCCAGAAATATATAATAGTCCATACTTTATTCGGGATTTGACAACGTAAACTGGCGCTCAACACCAGTTCCATGTTGCTGTCTGGAGTCAAACGCCAGAAACTCGTCACGAACCAGAGTTGAACATCCAAAACACGTTACAACTTGGCATTCAACTCCAAGATAAGCCTCAGCTCGTGGATAAATCAAGCTCAGCCCAAGCACACACCAAGTGGGCCCCGGAAGTGGATTTATGCATCAATTACTTACTTCTATAAACCCTAGTAGCTAGTCTAGTATAAATATAACTTTTTACTATCATATTAGACATCCTGGATCCTGAATTGTATTTTTGATCCTATGATCACATTTGGGGGCTGGCCATTTGGCCATGCCTGAACCTTTCACTTATGTATTTTCAACGGTGGAGTTGCTACACACCATAGATTAAGGGTGTGGAGCTCTGCTATACCTCAAGTTTTAATGCAATTACTACTCTTTTCCTATTAAATTTCATTTATTCCTGTTCTAAGATATTCGTTGCACTTCAACATGATGAATGTGATGATCCGTGACACTCATCATCATTCTCACCTAGGAATGCGCGTGACTGACAACCACTTCCGTTCTACCTTAGACCGGGCGCATATCTCTTGGATTCCTTAATCAGAATCTTCGTGGTACAAGCTAGAATTGATGGCGGCATTCATGGGAATCCAGAAAGTCTAACCTTGTCTGTGGTATTTCGAGTAGGATTCCGGGATTGAATGACTGTGACGAGCTTCAAACTCCTGAAGGCTGGGCGTTAGTGACAGACGCAAAAGAATCACTGGATTCTATTCCAACCTGATTGAGAACCGATAGATGATTAGCCGTGCTGTGACAGAGCATTTGGACCTTTTTCACTGAGAGGATGGGATGTAGCCATTGACAACAGTGATGCCCTACATACAGCTTGCCATGGGAAGGAATGAAAGAACTGGAAGGAAGAAGTAGGAAAGTAGAAAAAGAAAGGGCACAGCATCTCCATACGCCTATCTGAAATTCCCACCATTAATTTATATAAGTATTTCTATCCTATTTTATTTATCTTTTATTTATCTAATCCAATCACATTTGACTCTGTCTGACTGGGATTTACAAGATGACCATAGCTTGCTTCATACCAACAATCTCTGTGGGATCGACCATTACTCACGTAAGGTTTATTACTTGGACGACCCAGTATACTTGCTGGTTAGTTGAGCGAAGTTGTGGAAAGAAAGTGCTGAGTTAATAGATGCACATACCAAAGAGCCATTATTGATGATCACAATTTCATCCACCAAGTTTTTGGCGCCGTTGCCGGGGATTGTTTGAGTATGGACAACTAACGGTTCATCTTGTTGCTCAGATTAGGTAATTTTCTTTTTATTTTCTTTTCAAAATTTTATTTTCAAAATTTTTCTTTTCTTTTTCGTTTTTCTAATAATGTTTTTCGAAAAAAAAAATTAAAGACAATACAAAAAAATTAGAAAATCATAAAAGCCAAAAATATTTTGTGTTTCTTGTTTGAGTCTTGAGTCAATTTATAAGTTTAGTGTCAATTGCATGTTTTAAAAAAAATTATTATGCATTTTTCAAAAATTCATGCGTTCATAGTGTTCTTCATGATCTTCAAGTTGTTCTTGGTAAGTCTTCTTGTTTGATCTTGATGTTTTCTTGTTTTGTATCTTTTGTTGTTTTTCATATGCATTTTTTGTTTGTTAGAGACCAAGCATTAAAGAATTCTAAGTTTGGTGTCTTGCATGTTTTCTTTGCATAAAAAAATTTTCAAAAATATGTTCTTGATGTTCATCATGATCTTCAAAGTGTTCTTGGTGTTCATCTTAACATTCATAGTGTTCTTGCATGCATAATTGGTTTTGATCCAAAATTTTCTTGTTTTGGGTCATAATTGTGTTTTTCTCTCTCATTATTAAAAATTTAAAAATAAAAAATATCTTTTCCTTATTTCTCTCCAAATTTTCAAAAATTTGAGTTGACTTGGTCAAAAATTTTTAAAATTAGTTGTTTCTTACAAGTCAAGTCAAACTTTCAATTTTAAAAAATCTTATCTTTTCAAAATCTTTTTCAATTAAATCTTTTTTATTTTTTTATTTAATTTTCGAAAATCTTTTTAAATATTTTTCAAAAATCTTTTTCTTAATTTTATCTTGATTTTCAAAAATTATACTAACAAGTAATATGATTGATTCAAAAATTTGAATTTGTTACTTTCTTGTTAAGAAAGGTTCAATCTTTAAATTCTAAAATCTTATCTTTTAGTTTCTTGTTAGTTAAGTAATTAATTTTAATTTTAAAAATTAAATCTATCTTATCTTATCTTTTATATCATATCTTTTTCAAAATTTTATCTTTTTCAAAAATTTGATTTTAAAATATCTCATCTAATTTCTTATCTTCTTATCTTTTCAAATTTGATTTTAATATCTTTTTCAACTAACTATTTGACTTTTTATTTGTTTCTTATCTTTTTCAAAACCACCTAACTACTTTTCCTTCTCTAATCTTCGAAAATATCTCATCTCTTTTTTCAAATTTTTTTAATTGTTTTAAATTTTAATTATATCTTATCTTTAATTTTCGAAAATCATTAACTACTTTTTCAAAATTATTTTCGAATTCTCCCTCTCTTCTCTTCTTCTATTTATTTATTTATTTACTAACATTTCTCTTCACCTCTCTTCATCTCCAATCACTGCCTCTATCCTCACCCTTGTGTTTGGGTTCTTCTCCACTCTTATTCCTTTCTTCTTCTACTAATAATAAGGATCCTTTTTGTCCAGATATAGAGGATTCCTCTTCCTTTTCTTTTTCTCTTCTCTTTCATATGAGCAGAAACAAGGAAAAAGGCATCTTTGTTGAAGCTGATCCAGAACCTGAAAGGACTATGAAGAGGAAACTAAGAGAAGCTAAATTACAACAATCAAGAGGCAACCTTTCTGAAATTTTCGAATAAGAGAAGGAGATGGCAGCCGAGCCCAACAACAATAATGCAAGGAGGATGCTTGGTGATTTCACTAAACCAACGTCCAAGTTTGATGGAAGAAGCATCTCAATTCCTGCCATTGGAGCAAACAATTTTGAGCTGAAACCTCAATTAGTTGCTTTGATGCAACAGAACTGCAACTTTCATGGACTTCCATCTGAAGATCCTTATCAGTTTTTAACTGAGTTCTTGCAGATTTGTGAGACTGTCAAGACAAATAGAGTAGATCTTGAAGTCTACAGGCTCATGCTTTTCCCTTTTACTGTAAGAGACAGAGCTAGAACATGGTTGGACTCACAACCTAAAGATAGCCTGGACTCCTAGGATAAGCTGGTCACGGCCTTCTTGGATAAATTCTTTCCTCCTCAAAAG
>NC_029772.3:53970334-53978915 GCF_000817695.3 Arachis duranensis | reverse complement strand
ATGTTTTCAGAATGGACCATATTAGATATATTCTATTATGGTCTATCTGAGTTTTCTAAAATGTCATTGGACCACTCTGCAAGTGCATCCATTCACTTAAAGAAAACGCCTGCAGAAGCTCAAGAACTTATTAACATGGTTGCAAATAACCAATTCATGTACACTTCTGAGAGGATTTCCGTGAATAATGGGACGCCTCAGAGGAAGGCAGTTCTTGAAATTGATGCTCTGAATGCCATATTGGCTCAGAACAAAGTGTTGACTCAGCAAGTCAAAATGATTTCTCAAAGTCTGAATGGATGGCAAAATACATCCAATAGTACTAAAGAGGCAGCTTCTGAAAAAGCTTATGATCCTGAGAACCCTGCAATAGCAGAGGTAAATTACATGGGTGAACCTTATGGAAACACCTATAATTCATCATGGAGAAATCATCCAAATTTCTCATGGAAGGATCAACAAAAGCCTCAACAAGGCTTTAATAATGGTGGAAGAAACAGGCTAAGTAATAACAAGCCTTTTCCATCATCTTCCCAGCAACAGACAGAGAATTCTGAGCAGAGCCCCTCTAATTTAGCAAATTTAATCTTTGATCTGTCTAAGGCCACCTTAAGTTTCATGAGTGAAACAAGGTCCTCCATCAGAAATTTGGAGGCACAAGTGGGCCAGCTGAGTAAGAAAGTCACTGAAACTCTTCCCAGTATTCTCCCAAGCAATACAGAAGAAAATTCAAAAGGAGAGTGCAAGGCCATTGATGTAATCAATATGGCCGAATGCACAAGGGAGGAGAAAGACGAAAATCCTAGTGAGGAAGACCTCCTGGGACGTCTCTCAAACAAGAAGGAGTTCCCTATTGAGGACCTAAAGGAATCTGAGGCTCATATAGAGACCATAGAGATTCCACTAAATCTCCTTTTGCTATTCATGAGCTCTGAAGACTATTCTTCCTCAGAAGAGGATGAAGATGTGACTGGAGAGCAAGTTGCTCAATATCTAAGAGCCATCATGAAGCTGAATGCCAAGTTGTTTGGTAATGAGACTTGGGAAGGTGAACCTCCCTTGCTCATTAGTGAACTAGATACATGGTTTCAGAAAACTTTACCTTAAAAGAGACAAGATCCTGGTAAATTCTTAATACCCTGTACCATAGGCACCATGACCTTTAACAAGGCTCTGTGTGACCTGGGGTCAGGCATAAATCTTATGCCACTCTCTGTAATGGAGAAGCTGGGGATCATTGAGGTATAGCCTGGCTTATTCTCATTACAATTGGTAGACAAGTCAGTAAGACAAGCTTATGGATTAGTAGAGGACGTGTTGGTAAAGGTTAAAGGCCTTCACATTCCTACTGATTTCATAATCTTAGACACTAGGAAGGAGGAGGATGAATGCATTATCCTTGGAAGACCTTTTCTAGCCACAACAGAAGCTGTAATAGATGTTAACAGAGGAGAATTAGTCCTTCAATTAAATGGGGACTACCTTGTGTTTAAGGCACACGGCTATCCTTCTGTAATAAGGGAGAGTAAGCATGCAGAGCTTCTCTCAGTACAAAGTCAAACAGAGCCCCCACAATCAAACTCTAAGTTTGGTGTTGGGAGGCCACAACCAAACTCTAAGTTTGGTGTTGAACCCCCATATCCAAACTCTAAGTTTGGTGTTGGGAGTCCACAACATTGACCTGATCACCTTTGTGGCTTCAAGAGAGCCCACTGTCAAGCTAGTGACACTAAAAGAGCGCTTGTTGGGAGGCAACCCAATTTTTATTTATCTAATTTTATTTTATTTTCATTGTTCTTTTATGTTTTGTTATGTTTATGATCATGTGGAGCCACAAAAAAAATATTAAAATTAGAAACAGAATTAAAAACAACAGAAGAAAAATCACACCCTGGAGAAAGGACTTACTGGCGTTTGAACGCCAGTAAGGAGCATCTGGCTGGCGTTCAATGCCAGAACAGAGCATGGAGCTGGTGCTGAACGCCAGAAACAAGCAACATCCTGGCGTTTGGACGCCAGGAATATGCCCTGAGGAAAGCTGGCGCTGAACGCTAGTAACAAGCATGGAACTGGCGTTCAACGACAGAAACATGCTACACATGGGCGTTGAACGCCCAGAACGTGCATCACTTTGGCGTTTAAATGCCAGAATGGTATGCTAAGGCATTTTACATGCCTAATTGGTGCAGGGATGTAAATCCTTGACACCTCAGGATCTGTGGACCCCACAGGATCATCTCAGGATCTGTGGACCCCACAGGATCATCTCAGGATCTGTGGACCCCACAGGATCATCTCAGGATCTGTGGACCCCACAGGATCATCTCAGGATCTGTGATCCACTCTTCCCCATAAACCCCACCTACCCTCAAAATTCAAAAATCTTTCCCATCCAAACCCACCCTAAATGGCCGAACCTACCCTCTCTCCCTTCCCTATATAAACCCCTCCATTCTACTTCATTTTCACACAACACAAACCCCTCTTCTATACCTTGGCCGAATACACCTACTCCTCACTCTCCTCCATATTTTCTCTTCTTCTTCTTCTTCTTTTCTTTCTTCTCTTTATCGAGGGCGAGCAATATTTTAAGTTTGGTGTGGTAAAATCATAAGCTTTTTGTTTTGCCATTACCACTCATGGCACCTAAGGCCGGAGAATCCTCTAGAAAAGGGAAAGGGAAAACAAAAGCTTCCACCTCTGAGTCATGGGAGATGGAAAGATTCATCTCCAAAGCCTATCAAGACCACTTCTATGATGTTGTGGCCAAGAAGAAGGTGATCCCTGAGGTCCCTTTCAAGCTCAAGAAAAAATGAGTATCCGGAGATCCGACATGAGATTCAAAGAAGAGGTTGGGAAGTTTTAACCAACCCCATTCAACAAGTCAGAATTTTAATGGTTCAAGAGTTCTATGTCAATGCATGGATCACTAGGAACCATGATCAAAGTAAGAACCCGAATCCAAAGAATTATCTTACAATGGTTCGGGGGAAATACTTAGATTTTAGTCCGGAAAATGTGAGGTTGGCATTCAACTTGCCCATGATGCAAGGAGATGAACGCCCCTACACTAGAAAGGTCAACTTTAATCAAAGGTTAGACCAAGTCCTTATGGACATATGTGTGGAAGGAGCTTAATGGAAAAGAGACTCCAAAGGCAAGCCAGTTCAACTGAGAAGACTGGACCTCAGGTCTATAGCTAGAGGATGGTTGGAGTTCATCCAACGCTCCATCATCCCTACTAGCAACCGATCCGAAGTTACTGTGGATCGGGCCATCATGGTTCATGGCATCATGATTGGAGAGGAAGTAGAAGTTCATGAAATTATCTCGAATTCTACAAAATAGCCGAAAAGTCCTCCACCACGGCAAGGCTAGCTTTTCCTCATCTTATTTGCCATCTATGTTACTCAGCTGGAGTTATCATAGAAGGAGACATCCTCATTGAAGAGGATAAGCCCATCACCAAGAAGAGGGTGGAGCAAACAAGAGAGACCATCCACGGATCTCAAGAGATGCATGAGGAAGCTCATCATTAAGAAATCCCTGAGATGCCTCAGGGGATGCACTTTCCTCCCAACAACTATTGGGAACAACTCAACATTTCCTAGAAGATTTGAGTTACAATGTGGAACAATTAAGGGTGGAACATCAAGAGTACTCCATCATTCTCCATGAAATTAGAGAAGACCAAAGAGCAATGAGGGAGGAGCAACAAAGGAAAGGATGAGACATAGAAGAGCTTAAGGACATTGTTGGTCCTTCAAGAAGAAGATGCCACTAAGGTGGACTCATTCCTTGATTCTTAATTTTTCTGCTGTTTGGTTTTTATATTATATGCTCATCTATGTTTTGTGTCTCTACTTCATGATCATTAGTATTTAGTAACTATGTCTTAAGGCTATGAATAATTCCATGAATCCTTCACCTCTCTTAAATGAAAAAATGTTTTTAATTCAAAAGAACAAGAAGTACATGAATTTCAAAATTATCCTTGAATTTAGTTTAATTATATTGATGTGGTGACAATACTTTTTGTTTTCTGAATGAATGCTTGAACAGTGCATGTTTTTGATCTTGTTGTTTATGAATGTTAAAACTGTTGGCTCTTGAAAGAATGATGAACAAAGAGAAATGTTATTGATGATCTGAAAAATCATGAAATTGATTCTTGAAGCAAGAAAAAGCAGTGAAAAAAAACAAAAGCTTGTGAAAAAAAAATAATTTTTGGCGAAAAATAATAAAAGAAAAAGAAAAAGCAAGCAGAAAAAGCCAGTAGCCCTTAAAACTAAAAGGATAGGGTAAAAATGATCCAAGGCTTTGAGCATCAATGGATATGAGGGCCTAAGGAAATAAAATCCAGGCCTAAGCGGCTAAATCAAGCTGTCTCTAACCATGTGCTTGTGTCATGAAGGTCCAAGTGAAAAGCTTGAGACTGAGTGGTTAAAGTCGCGATACAAAGCAAAAGAGTGTGCTTAAGAGCTCTGGACACCTCTAACTGGGGACTCTAGCAAAGCTGAGTCACAATCTGAAAAGGTTCACCCAGTCATGTGTCTGTGGCATTTATGTATCCAGTGGTAATACTGGAAAACAAAGTGCTTAGGGCCACGGCCAAGACTTATAAGTAGCTGTGTTCAAGAATCAACATACTTAACTAGGAAAATCAATAACACTATCCGAAATTCTAAGTTCCTAGAGAAGCCAATCATTCTAAACTTCAAAGGATGAAGTGAGATGCCAAAACTGTTCAGAAGCAAAAAGCTACAAGTCCCACTCATCTATTTAGAATTAATATTCATTGATATTTTGAGATTTATAGTATATTCTCTTCTTTTTATCCTATTTGATTTCCAGTTTCTTGGGACAAGCAACAATTTAAGTTTGGTGTTGTGATGAGCGGATAATTTATACGCTTTTTGGCATTGTTTTTAGGTAGTTTTTAGTATGATCTAGTTACTTTTAGGGATGTTTTCATTAGTTTTTATGCTAAATTCACATTTCTGGACTTTACTATGAGTTTGTGTGTTTTTCTATAATTTCAGGTATTTTCTGGCTGAAATTGAGGGACCTGAGCAGAACTCTGAGAAGGAAGCTGACAAAGGACTGCTGATGCTGTTGGAATCTGACCTCCCTGCACTCGAAATGGATTTTCTGGAGCTACAGAATGCTAAATGGCGTGCTTTTAATGGCGTTGGAAAGTATACATCTAGAGCTTTCCAACAATATATAATAGTCTATACTTTATTCGGGATTTGACATCGTAAACTGGCGCTCAACGCCAGTTCCATGTTGCTGTCTGGAGTCAAACGCCAGAAACTCGTCATGAACCAGAGTTGAACGCCCAAAACATGTTACAACTTGGCATTCAACTCCAAGATAAGCCTCAGCTCGTGGATAAATCAAGCTCAGCCCAAGCACACACCAAGTGGGCCCCAGAAGTGGATTTATGCATCAATTACTTACTTCTGTAAACCCTAGTAGCTAGTCTAGTATAAATAGAACTTTTTACTATCATATTAGATATCCTGGATCCTGAATTGTATTTTTGATCCTGTGATCACGTTTGGGGGCTGGCCATTCGGCCATGCCTGAACATTTCACTTATGTATTTTCAATGGTGGAGTTGCTACACACCATAGATTAAGGGTGTGGAGCTCTGCTGTACCTCAAGTTTTAATGCAATTACTACTCTTTTCCTATTAAATTTCATTTATTCCTGTTCTAAGATATTCATTGCACTTCAACATGATGAATGTGATGATCCGTGACACTCGTCATCATTCTCACCTAGGAACGCGCGTGACTGATAACCACTTCCGTTCTACCTTAGACCGGGCGCATATCTCTTGGATTCCTTAATCAGAATCTTCGTGGTATAAGCTAAAATTGATGGTGGCATTCATGGGAATCCAGAAAGTCTAACCTTGTCTGTGGTATTTCGAGTAGGATTCTGGAATTGAATGACTGTGACGAGCTTCAAACTCTTGAAGGCTGGGCGTTAGTGACAGACGCAAAAGAATCACTGGATTCTATTCCAACCTGATTGAGAAGCCTAAGCATCTTGTTTTCCAATGAAACTCTTGAGCTCCTCTATGTCTCTTCCTTGCCTTTGTTGCTCTTTCCTCATGGCTATTTGATCTCTCTAATTTCACGGAGAATAATGGAATGCTCTTGGTGCTCCATCCTTAGTTGCTCTATATTGGAACTCAAATCTCCCAAAGAGGTGTTGAGTTGCTCCCAATAGTTGTGTGGAGGAAAATGCATCCCTTGAGGCATCTCAGGGATTTCTTGATGAGGGACTTCCTCATACTCTTGTTGAGGTCCATGAGTGAACTCTCTTATTTACTCCATCCTCTTTTTAGTGATGAGCTTGTCCTCTTCAATGAGGATGTCTTCCTCTATGACAATTCCAGCTAAATTGCATAGGTGACAGATGAGATGAGGGAAGGCTAACCTTGCTAAAGTGGAAGGTTTGTCAGCAACCTTGTATAGTTCTAGAGGTATAATCTCATGAACTTCCACTTCCTCTCCAATCATGATGCTATGGATCATGATAGCCCGATCTACAGTCACTTCGGATCGGTTGCTAGTAGGAATAATAGAGCGTTGGATGAACTCTAACCATCCTCTAGCCATGGGTTTGAGGTCAAGCCTTCTCAATTGAACCGGCTTGCCTTTGGAGTCTCTTTTCCACTAAGCTCCTTCCACACATATGTCCATGAGGACTTGGTCCAACCTTTGATCAAAGTTGACCCTTCTAGTATAGGGGCGTGCATCTCCTTGCATCATTGGCAAGTTGAATGCCAACCTTACATTTTTCGGACTAAAATCTAAGTATTTCCCTCGAATCATTGTAAGCCAATTCTTTGGGTTCGGGTTCACACTTTGATCATGGTTCTTGGTGATCCATGCATTAGCATAGAACTCTTGAACCATTAAGATTCTGACTTATTGAATGGGGTTGGTGAGAACTTCCTAACCTCTTCTTCGAATCTAATGTCGGATTTCTGGATACTCATTCCTTTTGAGCATGAAAGGGACCTCAGGGATCACCTTCTTCTTGGCCACAACTTCATAGAAGTGGTCTTGATGGACCTTTGAGATGAATCTCTCCATCTCTCATGACTCAGAGGTGGAAGCTTTTGTCTTCCCTTTCCTCTTTCTAGAGGTTTCTCCGGCCTTAGGTGCCATAAATGGTTATGGAAACACAAAAAGCAATGCTTTTTTCCACACCAAACTTAAAAGGTTTTCTCATCCTCGAGCAAATGAAGAAAGAGGGATGGAGAAGAAGAAGAAATAGAGGAGATGGAGAGTGGTTTGGCCAAGCGCGGAAAGAAGTGTTTATGATGTGTGAAAATGAAGGAGGGGTGAGGGGTTTATATAGAAAGGGAGAGAGGGGTAGGTTTTGTGTATTAAGGTTGGGTTTAGGAGGGAAAGTTTTTGAATTGTGAATGGTGGGGTAGGTGGGGTTTTTGGGGGAGAGTGGGTGGATGTGATTGGTGAAGGGTTGATAAACCCCGATTTTGTGGTTTATCTTGTGCTTATTTTGGGGGATTTTATCACATTTTCTCACATTTATTTAATGAAATAGCATGGTTTTGCAATTCTCCCTTGATTTGTGCTTAAATGTGAAAACATACTTTTTAGGCCTTAAAATTGGTGATTTTAATTCACTTTAATTCCATTCGATGCCTTGATGTGTTTGTTAAGTAATTTCAGGTTCATAAGGCAAGTATTGGATGGAAGAAATGAGGAGAAAAGCATGCAAAGAGGAGAATGCATGAAGAAACAAAGATATGAAATGCACCAATGGACGCGCACGCGCAAAAAGTGGCTTCTCACAAGGACGCGCACGCGTACACGCCGCTTACGCGCGGATTGGGAATTTGCCATCGATGCGCACGCGCACATGCCGCGCGCGTGTTGATTCTGTCCGTGGGTCCACTTTAGTGAAATCGCCCCCAGTGATTTTGCAGCTCATTTTGGGCCAAATCCAACTCATTTCTGATGCTATTGAAGCCAAGGATTGAAGGGGAATCAACACACTTAGTCATAGTTGAGTTTTCATCATGTTTTAGGGTAGAATTCTAGAGAGAGAGGCTCTCTCTTCTCTCTAGAATTTAGGGTAGTTTAGGTTTAATTTTCTTAAATCCAACTTTTAATTCTTGTTTTGATTTAGTTTCTCCTTTTAATTTCTTGTTATTAGATCTCTACTCTTCTAGTTTTACTTGTCATTTTCTTTATTTTGTCCTCTTTTATGTTTATGAACATTTTTGAATCTTAATTTTCTTTAATGCAATTTTATGTTTGATGTTATTTTTATTGTTGATTTGAGTTATTGATTTCACTTTTCTTGCTATTAGTAGTTGGTAGATTTTATTATTCTTGCACATTTACTATGCTTTCCTTTTGTGCCCACCAAGTGTTTGACAAAATGTTTGGTTGGATGTTAGAGTAGATTTTGAGCATTCTTGGCTTGGAAAGAGTAATTAGGCAATCTTGAGTGATGAGCGGATAATTTATACGCTTTTTGGCATTGTTTTTAGTATGTTTTTAGTATGTTTTAGTTAGTTTTTATTAT
>NC_029772.3:53968778-53970194 GCF_000817695.3 Arachis duranensis | reverse complement strand
TGAAGTGGATTTTCTGGAGCTACAGAAGCCCAATTGGTGCGCTCTTAACTGCGTTGGAAAGTAGACATCCTGGGATTTCCAGCAATGTATAATAGTCCATACTTTGCCCGAGATTTGATGGCCCAAACAGGCGTTCCAAGTCAGCTCAAGAATTCTGGCGTAAAACGCCGGAACTGGCACAAGAATGGGAGTTAAACGCCCAAACTGGCACACAAGCTGGCGTTTAACTCCAAGAAGAGTCTCTACATGAGAATGCTTCAATGCTCAGCCCAAGCACACACCAAGTGGGCCCGGAAGTGGATTTTTTTGTCATTTACTCATCTTTGTAAACCCTAAGCTACTAGTTCTCTACAAATAGGACCTTTTGCTATTGTATTAGACATCTTGTTAGCTATCTTTGAGTAGTCTTATGCTATCTTAGATCATGGGGGCTGGCCTCTTGGCCATGCCTAGACCTTGTTCTTATGTATTTTTAACGGTGGAGTTTCTACACACCATAGATTAAGGTGTGGAGCTCTGCTGTACCTCGAGTATTAATGCAATTACTATTGTTCTTCTATTCAATTCAGCTTATTCTTGTTCTAAGATATCACTTGTTCCTCAACTTGATGAATGTGATGATCCGTGACACTCATCATCATTCTCACCTATGAACATGTGCCTGACAACCACCTCCGTTCAACCTTAGATTGAGTGGATATCTCTTGGGTTCCTTAATCAGAATCTTCGTGGTATAAGCTAGAATTGATGGCGGCATTCAAGAGAATCCGGAAGGTCTAAACCTTGTCTGTGGTATTCTGAGTAGGATTCAAGGATTGAATGACTGTGACGATCTTCAAACTCGCGATTGTGGGGCGTTAGTGACAGACGCAAAAGAATCACTGGAGTCTATTCCGACATAATCGAGAACCGACAGCTGAATAGCCGTGCTGTGACAGAGCGCGTTGAGCATTTTCACTGAGAGGACGGGACTGTAGCCATTGACAATGGTGATGCCCAACATACAGCTTGCCATGGAAAGGAGTAAGAAGGATTGGATGAAGACAGTAGGAAAGGAGAGAGACGGAAGGGACAAAGCATATCCATACGCTTATCTGAAATTCTCACCAATGAATTACATAAGTATCTCTATCTTTATTTTATGCTTTATTCATTGGTGCACGAAATTGTGATCATCAATGGCGCCATCAACATGGTACGCTCTATTGCAATCTCAACTCTTTATCACAACTTCGCACAACTAACCAGCAAGTGCACTGGGTTGTCCAAGTAATAAACCTTACGCGAGTAAGGGTCGATCCCACGGAGAGTGTTGGTATGAAGCAAGCTATGGTTATCTTGTAAATCTTAGTCAGGCAGATTCAAATGGTTATGGATGATATATGAATAAAGCATAAAGATAGAGATACTTATGTA
>NC_029772.3:53968383-53968715 GCF_000817695.3 Arachis duranensis | reverse complement strand
TCCTACTGTCTTCATCCAATCCTTCTTACTCCTTTCCATGGCAAGCTGTATGTAGGGTTTCACCGTTGTCAGTGGCTACCTCCCATCCTTTCAGTGAAAATGTTCTACGCACCCTGTCACGGCACGGCTAATCATCTGTCGGTTCTCAATCAGGTTGGAATAGAATCCAGTGATTCTTTTGCGTCTGTCACTAACGCCCAGCCTTCAGGAGTTTGAAGCTCGTCACAGTCATTCAATCATTGAATCCTACTCAGAATACCACAGACAAGGTTTAGACCTTCCGGATTCTCTTGAATGCCGCCATCAATTCTAGCTTATACCACGAAGATTCC
>NC_029772.3:53966494-53966789 GCF_000817695.3 Arachis duranensis | reverse complement strand
GGCAGAGAATTGAAGATTCAGAACATACAGCAGAGGAATTACACAGAAAAAGCTGGGCGTTCAAAATGCCCAGTGAAGAAGGAAAACTGGCGTTTAAACACCAGCCAGGGTGCCTGACTGGGCATTTAATGCCCAAAAGGGTAGCATTTTGGGCGTTAAACGCCAGAATGGATACCATTCTGGGCGTTTAACGCCAGGATGGTACAAGAGGGATGATTTTGTTTTCAATTCAAATTTTTTTCAAGTTTTCATAATTTTTCAAAATCAAATCTTTTTCAAATCATATCTTTTCAAT
>NC_029772.3:53962081-53966339 GCF_000817695.3 Arachis duranensis | reverse complement strand
AAATCATATCTTTTCTTGTTAGCCAAGTCATTGATTTTAAAAATCAAATCTTTTTAAATTGTTTTTCCAAATCATATCTTCTCAATCATATCTTTTTAAAACTATATCTTTTCAACCATATCTTTTTAATCACATCTTTTTCAAAATAAGTTTTCAACCACTTCTTTTTGATTTCTAATTTCAAAATCTTTTTCAAAAATCACTTTATTTCTTTCCCAATCATAATTTTCGAAAATCATTCTTCAATTTTTCAAAATGTTTTTAAAATCTTTTTAATTTATTTTCGAAAATTTCTTCCCCTCTTCTCACATCCTTCTATCTATGGACTAACACTCCTCCTCAATGCACAATTCGAACTCTATCTTTCTTGATAAGTTCGAATTCTTCTACCTCTTCCTTCTATCTTTCTTTTCCTCTGACACCTCAAGGAATCTCTATACTGTGACATAGAGGATTCCATATTTTCTTGTTTTCTTCTCTTTCATATGAGCAGGAGCAAAGACAAAAGCATTCTTGTTGAGGCTGACCCTGAACCTGAAAGGACCTTGAAGCGAAAGCTAAGAGAAGCTAAGCACAACTCTCTGTAGAGGACCTAACAGAATTCTTCAAAGAAGAAGACATGGCAGCCGAAAACAACAACAATGCCAACAATGCAAGGAAGGTGCTGGGTGACTTTACTGCATCTACTCCCGACTTCTATGGGAGAAGCATCTTTATCCCTGCCATTGGAGCAAACAACTTTGAGCTTAAGCCTCAAGTAGTTTCTTTAATGCAACAGAATTGCAAGTTCCATGGACTCCCATTGGAAGATCTTCATCAGTTTTTAGTTGAATTCTTGCAAATCTATGACACTGTCAAGACCAATGGGGTTGACCCTGAGGTCTACAGACTTATGCTATTCCCTTTTGCTGTAAGAGATAGAGCTAGAATATGGTTGGACTCACAACCTAAAGATAGCCTGGACTCCTGGGGTAAGCTGGTCGCGGCCTTCTTGGCTAAGTTCTTTCCTCTTCAAAAGCCAAGCAAGCTTAGAGTGGATGTTCAGACCTTCAAACAAAAAGATGGTGAATCCCTCTATGAAGCTTGGGAAAGATACAAACAATTAATCAGAAAGTATTGATACTCTGAATGTCATATTGGCTCAGAACAAAATATTGACTCAGCAAGTCAATATGATTTCTCAAAGTCTGTCTGGAATGCAAGCTGCACCAGGCAGTACTAAGGATGCTTCATGTGAAGAAGAAGCTTATGATCCTGAGAACCCTTCAATGGAAGAGGTGAATTACATGGGAGAATCTTATGGAAACACCTATAATCCTTCATGGAGAAATCATCCAAATCTCTCATGGAAGGATCAACAGAGACCTCAACAAGGTTTCAACAACAATAATGGTGGAAGAAACAAGTTTAGCAATGGCAAGCCTTTTCCATCATCTTCTCAGCAACAGATAGAGAATTCTAAGCAGAGCCACTTAGCAACCATGGTCTCTGATCTAATCAAAACCACTCAAAGTTTCATGACTGAAACAAGGTCCTCCATTAGAAACTTGGAGGCACAAGTGGGTCAGCTGAGTAAGAAAGTTACTGAACTCCCTCCTAGTACCCTTCTAAGTAATACAGAAGAGAATCTAAAAGGAGAGTGCAAGGCCATCAACATGGCCGAACTTGGAGAGGAGAAAGAGGTAGTGAGCGCCACTGAGAAAGACCTCAATGGACGTTCACTGGCCTCCAATGAGTTCCCTAATGAGGAACCATGGGAATCTGAGGCTCACACTGAGACCATAGAGATTCCATTGGATTTACTCCTGCCATTCATGAGCTCTGATGAGTATTCTTCCTCTGAAGAGGATGAAGATGTCACTGAAGAGCAAGTTGCTAAGTACCTTGGAGCAATCATGAAGCTAAATGACAAGTTATTTGGTAATGAGACTTGGGAGGATGAACCCCTTTTGCTCACCAAAGAACTGGCTGACTTGTCTAGGCAGAAACTACCTCAAAAGAGATAGGACCCTGGGAAGTTCTCAATACCTTGTACAATAGGCACCATGACCTTCAATAAGGCTCTGTGTGACCTAGGGTCAAGCATAAACCTCATGCCTCTCTCTGTAATGGAGAAGCTAGGGATCTTTGAGGTACAAGTTGCAAGAATCTCACTAGAGATGGTAGACAATTCAAGAAAACAAGCATACAGAATTGTAGAGGATGTTCTGATAAAAGTTGAAGACCATTACATCCCTGTTGATTTCATAGTCCTAGAGACTGGGAAGTGTATGGATGAATCCATCATCCTTGGCAGACCCTTCCTAGCCACAACAAAGGCTGTGATTGATGTTGACAGAGGAGAATTGATCATTCAAGTGAATGAAGAATCCTTTATGTTTACGGCTCAAGGATATCCCTCTGTAACCATGGAGAGGAAGCATGAAGAGTTTCTCTCAAAACAGAGTCAAACAGAGCCCCCACAGTCAAACTCTAAGTTTGGTGTTGGAAGGCCTCAACCAACTTCTAAGTTTGGTGTTGAACACCCACATTCAAACTCTAAGTTTGGTGTTGGGAGGTTCCAACATTGCTCTGAGTATCTATGAGGCTCCATGAGAGCCCACTGTCAAGCTACTGACATTAAAGAAGCGCTTGTTGGGAGGCAACCCAATGTTATATTTATCTATATTTCCTTTGTTATTTTATGTTTTCTGTAGGTTGATGATCATGGAAAGTCACAAAATCAATTGAAAAAGCAAAAATAGCATGAAAAACAGAAAGAAAAATAGCACACCCTGGAGGAAAAACTTGCTGGCATTTAAACGCCAGTAAGGGCAGCAAATGGGCGTTTAACGCCCAGTCTGGCACCATTCTGGGCGTTTAACGCCAGAAAAAGGCACCAGACTGGCGTTAAACGCCAGGAAAGGGCAAGAAGCTGGTGTTAAACGCCAGAAATGGGCACCAGCCCAGTGTTTAACGCCAGAATTAGCATAAGGAAGCATTTTTGCTCGCCACTTGGTGCAGGGATGAATTTTCCTTGACACCTCAGGATCTGTGGACCCCACAGGATCCCCACCTACCTCACCACTCTCTCTCATCTTCAACCATTCAACAATCACCTCAACACCTCTTCCCCAAAAACCCCTCACCTATCAAATCCCACTATTCTCTTCACCACTCACATCCATCCTTCATAAAACCCCACCTACCTCACCATTCAAATTCAAACCACTTTCCCTCCCAAACCCACCCATACATGACCAAACCATACACCCTATCCCCACCCCTATATAAACCCTTCTTCACTCCTTCATTTTCACACAACCTAAACACTACTTCTTCCCCTTGGCCAAACCACAAAGCCACCGCCATCTCCTCTATTTCTTCTTCTTCTACTCTCTTCTTTCTTCTTTTGCTTGAGGACGAGCAAAACTTCTAAGTTTGGTGTGGTAAAAGCATTGCTTTTTGTTTTTCCATAACCATTTATGGTATCTAAGGCCGGAAAAACCTCTAGAAAGAGGAAAGGGAAGGCAAAAGCTTCCACCTCCGAGTCATGGGAGATGGAGAGATTCATCTCAAGGGTGCATCAAGACCACTTCTATGAAGTTGTGGCCATGAAGAAGGTGATCCCCGAGGTCCCTTTCAAACTCAAAAAGAGTGAATATCCGGAGATCCGACATGAGATCCGAAGAAGAGGTTGGGAAGTTCTTACCAATCCCATTCAATAAGTCAGAATCTTAATGGTTCAAGAGTTCTATGCCAATGCATGGATCACCAAGAACCATGATCAAAGTGTGAACCCGGACCCAAAGAATTGGCTCACAATGGTTCGGGAGAAATGCTTAGATTTTAGTCGGGAAAATGTAAGGTTGGCATTCAACTTGCCCATGATGCAAGGAGATGAACACCCTTACACTAGAAGGGTCAACTTTGATCAAAGGTTGGACCAAGTTCTCATAGACATTTGTGAAGAGGGCGCTCAATGGAAGAGAGATTCAAGAGGGAAGCCGGTTAAACTGAAAAGGCATGACCTTAAGCCCGTGGCTAGGGGATGGTTGGAGTTTATCCAACGCTCAATCATTCCCACTAGCAACCGGTCCGAAGTTACTATAGACCGGGCCATCATGATTCATAGCATCATGATTAGAGAGGAAATAGAAGTTCATGAGGTTATATCCCAAGAACTTTATAAGGTGGCAGACAAGTCCTCTACCTTGGCAAGGTTAGCCTTCCCTCATCTCATTTATCACCTCTGTTATTCAGTTGGAGTTGACATAGA
>NC_029772.3:53922094-53961530 GCF_000817695.3 Arachis duranensis | reverse complement strand
ATCATTCTGAATTTCAAAGGATAAAGTGAGATGCCAAAACTATTCAGAGGCAAAAAGCTAAAAGCCCCGCTCATCTAATTAATACTGATCTTCATAGATGTTTTTGGAATTCATTGCATAATCTCTTCTTTTTATCTTATTTGATCTTCAGTTGCTTGGGGACAAGCAACAATTTAAGTTTGGTGTTGTGATGAGCGGATAATATATACGCTTTTTGGCATTGTTTTTAGTGCATTTTAGTCAGTTTTTATTATATTTTTATTAGTTTTTAGTTAAAATTTATTTTTCTGGACTTTACTATGAGTTTGTGTGTTTTTCTGTGATTTCAGGTATTTTCTGGCTAAAATTGAGGGATCTGAGCAAAAATCTGATTCAGAGGCTGAAAAGGACTGCAGATGCTGTTGGATTCTGACCTCCCTGCACTCGAAGTGGATTTTCTGGAGCTACAGAAGCCCAATTGGTGCGCTCTTAACTGCGTTGGAAAGTAGACATCCTGGGATTTCCAGAATTGGCGCGCTTTTAATTGTATTGGAAAGTAGACATCCGGAGCTTTCCAGCAATGTATAATACTTCATACTTTGCCCGAGATTTGATTGTTCAAAAAGGCGTTCCAAGTCAGCTCAAGAATTCTGGCGTAAAACGCCGGAACTGGCACAAGAATGGGAGTTAAACGCCCAAACTGGCACACAAGTTGGCGTTTAACTCCAAGAAGAGTCTCTACATGAGAATGCTTTAATGCTCAGCCCAAGCACACACCAAGTGGGCCCGGAAGTGGATTTTTATGTCATTTACTCATCTTTGTAAACCCTAAGCTACTAGTTCTCTACAAATAGGACCTTTTGCTATTATATTAGACATCTTGTTAGCTATCTTTGAGTAGTCTTATGCTATCTTAGATCATGGGGGCTGGCCTCTTGGCCATGCCTAGACCTTGTTCTTATATATTTTCAACGGTGGAGTTTCTACACACCGTAGATTAAGGTGTGGAGCTCTACTGTACCTCGAGTATTAATGCAAATACTTTTTTTCTCCTATTCAATTCAGCTTATTCTTGTTCTAAGATATCACTTGTTCCTCAACTTGATGAATGTGATGATCCGTGACACTCATCATCATTCTCACCTATGAACGTGTGCCTGACAACCACCTCCGTTCTACCTTAGATTGAGTGGATATCTCTTGGGTTCCTTAATCAAAATCTTCGTGGTATAAGCTAGAATTGATGGCGGCATTCAAGAGAATCTAGAAGGTCTAAACCTTGTCTATGGTATTCTGAGTAGGATTCAAGGATTGAATGACTGTGACGAGCTTCAAACTCGCGATTGTGGGGCGTTCTATCTTTATTTTATGCTTTATTCATAAATCATCTATAACCATTTGAATCTGCCTGACTGAGATTTACAAGATGACCATAGCTTGCTTCATACCAACAATCTCCATGGGATTGACCCTTACTCGCGTAAGGTTTATTACTTGGACGACCCACTGCACTTGCTGGTTAGTTGTGCGAAGTTGTGATAAAGAGTTGAGATTGCAATTGAGCGTACCATGTTGATGGCGCCATTGATGATCACAATTTCGTGCACCATTGAGTCATGAAAACCCAACTTATGTTGGCGATCTAGAGTTGTTAGCTAGTATTGTTTCCATTGACGCTAATCTTTTGCTAATTTAATTAGTGAGTTGATTAGGACTTATGGAAGATTGTTTCCATTGATGCTAATCTTTTGCTAATTTAATTAGTAAGTCGATTAGGACTTTTGGATTGAGATTAGCTAGTCTCATTAGACTTTCTCCCTATTTGTTGGAGTTGACGTAATGAGATAAATTCTTGTTTATTATTGTGATATGATTGGTTAATCTTGTTTGACATTCTCCCTATTTGTTGGAGTTAACTAAATAAGATGAACTAATCATGCATGACTAGGATAGAAAGCCTATGATCTCAATCCATTGCCATGAATGTCTCTCTTTATTACTTGCTTTCTTTAATTACTTACTCAATTTACTTTTCTTGTCTTTTTATTTTATTGCCCCTCTAATCAACCAAAACCCCCTTATAACCCTCATAGCCAATAATCATACATTTCATTGCAACTCTTCGTGAGACGACCCGGAGTCCAAATACTCCGGTTAATTCTTATTGGGGTTTGTACTTGTGACAACTCAATATTTTTGCATGTGAGGACTCTTTGTTGGTGTAGAACTATACTTACAACGAGAATTCATTCATTTGAGGAAAATTCTATACCACACAAAAGTTCGATCATAAAAAATGGCGCCGTTGCCGGGGAGTTGCAATGGTGTTGTGTTATTGGTTATTATATATATGTGAATAGTATGAATATCTCATTTTTTTCCTTATTTGCTAGTTTTTGCTAGATTTATTTTGCTTTTCCACTATGAATTCTCACCTTGGCTATGAGTTTGGTTTTAATTGTGTTGTAGGAAATGTGAACTTCAATGATGACACTCATTATGGATGAAACCAACAAAGATGGGAGGAGCCTCAAGGAATTGATCACTCCTATTGGCAACAACCTCTGGATACTTATGGGTATAATTACCATCCTAATACATGTCAATTCAATGGCTATGGTGACTCCTTTTGTGATAATCAAGCACCACCACCAATTGCTTATGATTCTTATCCTCAACATGAACCTCAACCATACTCACAAGCCTTTCCATACCAAACATCTTCCTATGATCCATATCCATCATATGACCAATCATCCATACCACATTCTTATAACCGTTATGAGCAAGAACCTTTAGAACCACCGCAACCCTATCATGATCACTACCAAGAACCACCACCGCATTACCCTTACCAAGATGAATCACCTCCCATGTATGATTACTTTCAACCACATAATGAATTTCCCTTTCCACCACAACCCTCCAAGGAAGAACACCCACATCCATCCATCCAAGAGTCAATGGATCATCTCAAAGAAGAAATGGATCGGCTTCAAGCAATAATCCGTCAAAAGGATCAAGAGGAAGCCCAAAGGAGGAATTATGAAGCTATTGAGGCTAACCTTGCCAAAATTAAAGCCAACTTGGACTCATGGGACTCATGCAACACGCAAAGCATCTCCACGGATGAGTGTGAGAAATCAACCAAAGAAAGGATCATGAAGGAGATTTTAGAATCTCAACATGAGGACAAGGAGATGGGGTATGTCTTACAACAAGTGGAGGAAGGAGAGATTGTTGAAGAAGAAGTGGTTGAAGAGTTAGAGGAAGTTGAATAAGAGGTGGATTCCAAGTTTGAGAACACTTCCACACCAAGTAACATTGTTGATGATTTTGTGGAAGTTGTTGAACCCTCTTCCATTGAGCTTGAAGGCGATGTTAACGAGGGTGCGCAACCTCCTAAGCATATAATGAATGATGAAGAATTGGAAGAAGGTGAGCAAGCAACAAATCTTCCTCTTAAAGATGAGCCCAGACCAACATATGACCCTTTGGTATTTGAAGAATCTTCTCCTCTTGAAACTGAGGTGGATGTTGAGACAAGTTCTACATTACCTCCAAGTTGTGATATGAAGAATGGAGGAGAGCTAGAAGAGGTTGGTGAGGAAGTAATTGGACATGAAGAGCCTTGTCAAGAGGTGAACATGGAAGAAGCTTGCCAAGAGGTGGAGGTATTCAAAGAAGAGCACAAGGGAATGGAACTTACAAGACCATTGGAGACGTCCCTTCCTAAGTCACCACCCAACACAACATTCAAGTGGGTAAAACTCTTATCCCTAAGCTTTAATTTCTCACTTGAATATGGTTTGCTTGAGACGGATGGGCAACTTAGAGCTCTTTGTGGGGTTAAGAGCAAAAGAAAATTGAGTAATGGGTGGAAATGCCAATCAAGGTTCTTTATGGTTGGAAATTCAAAGTTCAAGTGCAATGGGTGGTATAATTCTCAACTAAAAGGGTCTAGGAGAATGCTTTGGTGCTCACATGGGAATTCAGATCACTTGCCACCCAAATGGAATTGTCTTGACCAACTTGAAGATGGGTGTAGAAACAAGATTTGGGATCCGGGAATAGATGAAGATCAACTTTGGAAGCCCTTAGCTTGTGTGGAACTTCATCAAAGCTTGGTGCCACTAGTTTTGAATTTTGGAGCTTACTTGAAGTCCAAGCATTGGTGGAGGTTTCAAGATGAGTACAAGCATAAGCCACCATAACAAGGAGCCTTCCAAATGTCCAACTTAAGGACTTAAACTAAAAGTGCTAGGTGGGAGACACCCCACCATGGTAAACTCTTTTCATTTTTCTCTTTTGTAAATATTGGCAGAATAGGTTTGATTTCATGTTTTGTTTTATTTGTTGAGTTTATTTGGTAGTCTAATATGTTGAATAAGGCTTTTATGGTGTTTGGGTAGCTGCTTGGAGGTTTGGAATGCTTGGATTGGTGCAAGAACATGAAAAATTTTGAAAAACAGAGCACCAACCCGCGCGTGCGGGCACCTGGCGCGTATGCACACCTCAAGCATTTTCGACCATCCACGCGAGCGCGCTATATGCGCGGACGCGTGGATTGAAAAAATTACCCCTCCATACATTGACCCGAGAGTTGCGCCTACACTGCGCCAGCACCATACCTAAGGCACAAACCAACCGCGCGTGCGCGCACTTGGCGCGTACGCGCCCTTTTGGCAATTCGCGGATTGACGCGCTAGCGCACCTTGCGCGCGTGCGTCGATCGCCCATTTGCACTCCTGGTACATTTTCCAGAGAGTTGTGCCACTTTTGTGCCTATTCTGTGCCTGCCACCCGCGCGTGCGCGCACTTTGCGCATCCGCGCCGGTTAAAAAAAAGGAGTTATTTTTCTGTTCTTCCGTTTTCTTTTGTTTATCGCATTCGTATACTCCTATTCTTTACATTTTCAATTTTGTTTTTATAGCTTGTTTTCATTTTTTTCTTTTCTAAGCCTCTTATTTGAATAATGGTGTTGAATTTTCTTACTCAATTGTTGAGAATTTTCTTGGTTAATCTTGGTGCTTCTTGACTTGTTTGATATTGTTGAGTGATGAAACTTTTGAATCAATGCTTAATCTTGTATGACTCTTATATTCTTTATGCATTGATATGAACTTGCATGTCTTTCATGACCCACTATTCTAGTTGAACTTGATGCTTTTGAGTGCTCTTCATGCTTTGACTTTACTCTTGCATCAAGTATTAGTTGATATGCCTCTTGCCTACATTGTTTTCTCACTCACATGTTGTAGCTACCGTGTATTGAGAACCATACTTTTATTTGGCATTAGCCCCCGCCTATGTTCTAATTGCTTCCATATCTTTGTTGTAGGCTTAATTTTCTTTCTTTTTCTTTCCTTTTAGGTTGGCCACCAAGAAGGAAAGGAATGGAAAGGCTTCTAAATGGGGCAACAAACAAGTTCATCCGCACAACCCTTTGAAGAAACTCATCAATTGTAGCAATCCGTCCACCTTGCTCTTCTTTGCATGCACCGAGGACGGTGCAAATTTCTAAATGTGGGGAGGTCATCCGACCGATCTCCATGGGTAACAATTTCCTTTTTCAACACCAATTTTTTTCAATTTTTGTCTTTGTTAGTTAGTTGTCGCATCACATGATAGGTTGCATGCTAGTTAGAACTTGTACATATTTCACCATTTCTTTTTATGTCAGGACTACTTGGTTATGGTGATGATTTCCTTCCAAGAAATTATAGTTTTAGGGCAACCTACCAATTTGGAAAATTTTTTTTATTGAACTTGCTTGAAAGAATTTATTTTGGAACATGGTTTTTGAGCTAAGAACACAAGTTTGTGAGATTTGAGCCTAACTGCATGGTTACATCTTATAACCACTTATTCTTCCTTCTTGTATGCATTATCCTCTTTCTATGATTGTAATCTTTGATTTGTTTGATTCTCTATGTCCATTATTTTGTGTATTCATGCATTTATATGATTGATGCCATTGTTTCATTAGCTCACTTACCCAAATGGCCTACCTTTCATCAACCATTGTTAGCCAATTTTGAGCCTATGCTTAACTCATTTGTTCTTAATTAAAGCACATTACAAGCTTAAGTGAAAAACAATAAATGTCCTTAATTTGGATCTTTGATTAGCTTAGGTTAGTAAGGGTGTGTATCATTTGGGTATGGAAAACTTGGGACATTGGTTGAGACAAAAGTGTGTTTTTATATTTTTGTTGAAGATTTTTGGGAAATTGGGTACATATTCATGCACAATATGTAAAACCATATGCATTGATATGTTTGTATATACTTTAGAAAAAAAATGATAAAGAAAAAAAAACATATATATATATATATAAATATATAGAAAAAGAGAAAAGAGAAAAAGAAATAAAACGGGGACAAAAATGCCCCAAAGTAAAGTTCAATAAAAATCAATGCATATGGAATGTGAATAAAAAAAAAAAGAATGCATGAGTATGTGAAAAAGTGAGAATCATGGATAGCTAGGTTGTGTATTAAAATTGTATAGGTTGTTATATGTGTTTGATTAGAGCTTAGGTTAATCAAAGATTCAATTTTCAAGCTCACTTGACCATATGCATCCTACCTTTATTACCCTAGCCCCATTACAACCTATGAATAAGTCCTCATGATGAATGTATGCATGCATTGAATAATTGTTGATTGTTAGATGAAAAACAAATCATGGAAGGCATGATTAGAAGAGAATTGAGTGATCGACCCTATACACTAGAGCGACTAGAGCGGATACACATCCGGTGAGGGTTTGATGCTCAATTCCTTGTTCCCGGCTTTCATGAGCTTTCTTCTTGCAAGTCAATTTGAACTTTATTTTGATATTTGAATTGGTAGAGTTTGTGAGTCGTTATATGACCTTTGCCCTACTTGCTTATATATGTTCTTGGAGATTGATTTGCTTTTGACCAAGTAGGTAGAATCATATTGCATTTAGTTGCATTCATATAGATAGGTGCATATAATTTCTTTGCATTGAATAAATGTTCATACCCTTTTCTTGTCCTTCTTTATTCTTAACATGAGGACATGCTTGGTTTAAGTGTGGGGAGATTTTATAAACCCCGATTTTGTGGTTTATCTTGTGCTTATTTTGGGGAATTTTATCACATTTTCTCACATTTATTCAATGAAATAGCATGGTTTTACAATTCTCCCTTGATTTGTGCTTAAATGTGAAAACATGCTTTTTAGGCCCTAAAATTGGTGATTTTAATTCACTTTAATTCCATTCGATGCCTTGATGTGTTTGTTAAGTAATTTCAGGTTCATAAGGCAAGTATTGGATGGAAGAAATGAGGAGAAAAGCATGCAAAGAGGAGAATGCATGAAGAAACAAAGATATGGAATGCACCAATGGACGCGCACGCGTACAAGGCGCGCACGCGCAAAAAGTGGCTTCTCACAAGGACGCGCACGCGTACACGCCGCTTACGCGCGGATTGGGAATTTGCCATCGACGCGCACGCGCACATGCCACGCGCGCCGATTCTGTCCGTGGGTCCACTTTAATGAAATCGCCCCCAGCGATTTTGCAGCTCATTTTGGGCCCAATCCAACTCATTTCTGATGCTATTGAAGCCAAGGATTGAAGGGGAATCAACACACTTAGTCAGAGTTGAGTTTTCATCATGTTTTAGGGTAGAATTCTAGAGAGAGAGGCTCTCTCTTCTCTCTAGAATTTAGGGTAGTTTAGGTTTAATTTTCTTAAATCCAACTTTTAATTCTTGTTTTGATTTAGTTTCTCCTTTTAATTTCTTGTTATTACATCTCTACTCTTCTGGTTTTACTTGTCATTTCCTTTATTTTGTCCTCTTTTATGTTTATGAACATTGTTGAATCTTAATTTTCTTTAATGCAATTTTATGTTTGATGTTATTTTTATTGTTGATTTGAGTTATTGATTTCACTTTTCTTGCTATTGGTAGTTGGTAGATATTATTATTCTTGCACATTTACTATGCTTTCCTTTTGTGCCCACCAAGTGTTTGACAAAATGCTTGGTTGGATGTTAGAGTAGATTTTGAGCATTCTTGGCTTGGAAAGAGTAATTAAGCAATCTTGAGTCATGAAAACCCAACTTATGTTGGTGATCTAGAGTTGTTAGCTAGTATTGTTTCCGTTGACGCTAATCTTTTGCTAATTTAATTAGTGAGTTGATTAGGACTTATGGAAGATTGTTTCCATTGACGCTAATCTTTTGCTAGTTTAATTAGTAAGTCGATTAGGACTTATGGATTGAGATTAGCTAGTCTCATTAGACTTTCTCCCTATTTGTTGGAGTTGACGTAATGAGATAAATTCTTGTTTATTATTGTGATATGATTGGTTAATCTTGTTTGACATTCTCCCTATTTGTTGGAGTTAACTAAATAAGATGAACTAATCATGCATGACTAGGATAGAAAGCCTATGATCTCAATCCATTGCCATGAATGTCTCTCTTTATTACTTGCTTTCTTTAATTACTTGCTCAATTTACTTTTCTTGTCTTTTTATTTTATTGCCCCTCTAATAAACCAAAACCCCCCTATAACCCTCATAGCCAATAAGCATACATTTCATTGCAACTCTTCGTGAGATGACCCGGAGTCCAAATACTCCAGTTAATTCTTATTGGGGTTTGTACTTGTGACAACTCAATATTTTTGCATGTGAGGACTCTTTGTTGGTGTAGAACTATACTTACAACTAGGATCATTTTGGGATTACTGTACATATTTATGCTTTTGTAGATACTCTTATTTTGGTTGTTGCACACTTTTAGTATAAATATTTTGCATCTTAGTTCTTGATTGTGATTAGAAAATTAATGGATTGCTGAAAATCTAGTTGACCCTTTTTATAGAAGAAATGTGTTTTGATTGAAAAAAAATAGGGGTAAACTAGGAGAATTTTTAAAATTTTTCTAAATCACAATTTTGCACTAGAGTAAGCTTAATCAATATGATGAAATTTCCAAGAAACTCGTTTTTAGGGCACCTCCCCAATTGGTTGAATTTTTTTTAAGTACTTGCTTGAAGTATATACTTTGTGGATCATGTTTTGAGCTAAGAATACAAGCATGTGAGGTTTGAGCCTAATCGTGTGGTTACATCATATATAACCACTTATTTTCATTCTTGTGTGCATTGTTCTCTCTCTATGATTGTAATCTTTGATTTGTTTGATTCTTTATGTCCACTATTTGTATACATGCATTTATATGATTGAGGCCATTGTTCAAATAGCTCACTTACCCAAATAGCCAACCTTTTTATCTTCCATTGTTAGCCAATCTTGAGCCTATGCTTAACCCACTTATTCTTAATTGTAGCACATTACAAGCCTAAGTGAAAGACAATAAATGTCCCTTGTTTGGATCTTTGATTAGCTTAGGCTAGTGAGGGTGCTTATCATTCAAGTTTGGGAGAGTTGGGAACATTGGGTAGAGATAAAACTGTGTTCACATTTTTGTTGAAAAATCTTGGGAATTGGGTACATACTCATGTATTAATCAAATGTGAAACCATATGCATTGGTACTTGTATATATACTTTATGAAAAAAAAAGAGAGAGAAAAAGAAATTTTTGCAATAAAAAGGGGACAAAATTCCCCAAGGTTCAAAGTTCAATAATAATCAATGCATATGTGTGGTGATCAAAAAGAGGATACATGAGTGTGTGTGAAAAAGTGAAGAATGGGTATGCATACACATGATCCCAGTTTTGCTAAAAAAGTGATTTTTGAGTTTTTAAGCACTCCTCTAACTTTCTAAACCTCTTTAATTATTGGTTGAGATTCCTTAACTAATGATTAGGCTTTGGGACGAGTGAGAGGTTTTTGGGTGAATTAAAAAGAGTATTTTGTTATGAGTTTAGAGTCAGTGACCTAGGCTTGGGAAATTCTGTGGAGGGGTAACTTGTGTAGACATGGCAGAGTGTTATGTTGATGATGATTGAGAAATGAATATGAATTGAGAAATAGATGAGGTTGAGCGATATCTTATTTAAATGGTTTATGAACTTGAAAGAACCTAAGAAATGAGGATGATTGTGATGAGTTGAGAAAATGAAAGTTGATGAGAAATTTTGGAAAATCGTGTTGATGAATTTGTTGAGTACGAGAAGTGATCACTGAATGATGTAACACCCTAACTTTTATCCCCTTATGATCATACCAAGAGCTCAGGCATTACTTACCTCTAAACCTTTTCATTTTATACTATCTTTATTTAATATTGAGCTTTTACAAATATGAATCGAACTTTAATTAAGAAAACAAAATAGATTTTACTTTTAATCACTTAATCACAAAGATATATATATATTCACATAACATTATATACTTAGACTTATCTCAAGATTCTCAAATACAAGTCCTAACCACTCTAAAAACTAAAAACAATAAACGACAAGGGAAAAATAAAATCTAACAACTCAACTTATAAACAAAATCTTCTATGCTTCTGTAACTCCACACTAAACCTTCGCACTTGTAGCTAAAATAGGGTGGAAATAGGGGGTAAGAACTGGGGAGTTCTTAGTAGGGTCAAGGTGTATAGTTATGTTCATTTTATATATACTTGGTTAGCAATAACAGTCAACAAAGTACAATCCAATTCAACAATTATAGAACATAGAATTCAAACAATCATTTAGCACACCCACAATCACAGAAAACATACTCACAAACAAATATGCGTAAACAAGTATGATGCATGTTTATCCCTAGTGCAGATAATGAGCTCATCTGTCGGTTTCGACCCGCTCCCGGTGTAACTCATCAACCTTTGTTCGAGTTTGGTTTCCAGTGTCATAACCTCTGTAAGCAACCTCTGTCTTACAAGTGCGACCATCCCCTATATTGGCCGATGTATCTCTAGAAGCAAATCTCAGTAGACTCATCACCATATCTCTGCTCATTTTTAGAAGGTACAAAATCATCTCGGCTCGTTCTCAATGCCAAACAATATCTCTTCTTATCTCCTTTTCTTTTTCGTTCTTTCTTTCTTTCTTTCTTTTCTTTTCTATGCTCCACCCTCCTTTGGCAGGGATTCTTTTAGGTTCTTTTAATCTTTGCTCTCTGCTCTCCTGTGGCAATACATTCTTTTATCCTGCTCTCTGCTCTCCTATGGCAGAGGTTCTTTAGATTCTTTTAATATTTTCTCTCTACTCTCCTGTGGCATAATATAATTTATCTTCACATCATTCCCTCGCCTTTCCCTAAGTGTCTTATGAAAAAGAATTATATAAGTATTTTAATTAAGTTTGCATTTTCTAAAACTTTTAAGATCATTCTGTTTGCTCTTCTCTGACTTATAATATTATTAATAATATCTCTACTAATTAATATTCGTAATAAAATATTAACAATATTATAAATAAAATACCTTAATACTTTATAAAATTATATTTGGAACCCTCACTTATTTTCAAATTTATAAAAATAACTATGAACTCTTATAAAATATCAATTTTCACCCCCTGTACTTTATTTATTACCCAAAATACCCGAAAACTTATATAATTACAAGTTGTACCTCGATTTTTATATACAAATATAATGTTATCCTTCAAAAATGAGGTTTGATTATTAATCTTCCTCTTATACCAAAACTGAAACCCTTAACCCTATCCTTTCAAAATATTACTTGTAATTTAATCCATTTTCGAGTCTTTTTGGATATCGATTTTTTCTCAGCTTTTAATTTAATCTTTCAACTACCAAATCTCAGTAATTTCCTCAAAATACCATATTACAACAGTCCCAAAACCATTGAAACAACCACAACTGAGCTGTTTCTCTTAGCCAAACTAACAAATCACAAGCAACAACAATAATTCAACATAAATTTAACATAGTCTAAATCAAACTCAAATAATAAACAATCAAATCAACATTCACTTATCAAATTCATATTCAATTACTATAAAATGACCAAATCATACCTCTATATGAAATCAAAAAAATGAAAACTCCGAAGAAGCTTTTTGATCAAGCTGCTGAAGAAGAAAACATCAGTCGTCTGTGCCTCCTAGATCTCCAATTGGCCAAACTCAAGGGGAAGGGGAGCTACATCACCATCAACTTTCACTGAACAAAAGTGATGCTAACACGTAGAGGAGAAAGATACAAACATTTTCATTGAATTAGATTTTTTATTAGAGTTACGGATCACAAGAAATCAAAATCGAAAGCTTGGAAGTTTTTACAGTTTCCTCTCTCACCTACGGTCTCTCCTTCACTTGGTTTCTCTCTTTCATTTTCAAGTTCCATTCGGTGGAAATGAAAATAAATGAAGGTGATTAATGAAGGTTTATGATTGACGAACGGATTTTCTATCAGTAAAAAAATTCACAAATAAAAATCACGTTGTAAGTATAGTTTCTAAACCAACAGAGAATCCTTTCGTACAAAAGTTTTGTTTGTCACTTAAGCAAACCCAATAAAAATAAATAATCGAAGTATTTAAACCTCGGGTCAGGGAGGTATGATTTATTATTGGTTAAAGAAAACAGTATAATTTTGGGTTTTTTAAAATAAGGAACAGGTTATTTAAATGACAAGGAAAATAAATTAATAATTATAAAATCTCTTGGCAAGGTATAAGAAATTGAAGTCCTATCCTAGTTATTCTTATCAGGTATGATGAGAATTGGACTCTGCTCCCACTTTAGTTAGCCCTTACTAAATAAAGGAAAGTCAAGCGGACTAATTAATTTGATCCTCAAGTCCTAGTCAACTCCTATGGAAAGACTAGAGTTATTGGATCACAAATTAATCAGCAAAGAATTCCAATTTCAATCAACAGCTGATTTTGATAACTCAAGTGTTACTAATTACTCAACCAAGGCCAAAGGGTGTAAAAATCTAAATTAAAGTCATAAATATTAATTACCTCAATTTGCATAAATAAGAGAAATCAAGTCTGATATAAGGGTTCATAAATTAAAGTATTAGAATAAATAAAAGTAGAAAATAATTTAAAGGAACATTGAACCTGTGATGAAGAGAAGTAGTCTGAACATAATAGAAATCCTAAATCCTAATCATAAGAGAGAGGAGAGAACCTCTGTCTCTAAAACTACATCTAAAAACCTAAAATTGTGAATTTGTATCGATTGTTATTGATGAATGGATGGATTCCCCACTTTATAGCCTCTAATCTGTGCTTCTGGACTTGGATCTGGGCCAAATGAGGGTTCAAAAATCGCTAGGAGCGTTTTCTGCGATTTCTGCACCTGGCGTCTGTGACGCGTTCGCGTCATCTGGAGTTTTGCTCTGCTGCGCGTCCACGTTAATTGCGTTCTGCTCAAGGCATGCGTCTGCGTTGTCCATGCGTTTGCGTTGCTGCTTTTTCTTCAAAACTCCATTTTTGTGCTTTCCTTTCAGTATTGTAGGTCTCCTTTTTGTCCTCTAAGTCATTCCTGCCCTATGAAACCTGAATATACTTAACACACAAATCACAACATCGAATGGTAATAAAGGATAATTAAATTTTATATTTTTAAAGTATAGGAAACATGTTTTTACATATATCATAAAATGAGGAGGGAGTAGTAAAACCATGCAATTTACATGAATAAGTGGGTGAAGATTTGATAAAAACACTCAATTTAAGCACAAGATGACTCATAAAATAGGGGTTTATCAACATCACTTAAACAATAGCATGTCCTCATGCTAAATCCAAGAGAAAAGAGTAAAGGTAAAATGGTGGAATCTTATGCAATGCAATCTATTTTAAATGCAAGCTACCTACATGAATCATGCAATTCTAGTTATTATCCACCTGTATATACAGAGCTTACATGTGGTTAATTTGCTTCATATCTTCAAGGAATCATATATGTACAATTAAGGCCAAACCATATTAAAACATGTTCACAATTGAGTTGGGTTTAAAAATAATCCATAATCTTGCAAGACAATTAACAATTTAAATATGGATATATGGGAATGAGCCATTGAATCCTCACTGGATTTGTGTTTACTCTTTAGTCACTCAGTGTTTGGGGTTAATCACTCTATTCTTTTCTATTCATGCTTTTTAAAACCTTGTTCTTCATCTAACCAATCAACAAATATATAATGTATACATCCAAACATCATGAGGTCTTATTCAAGGTTGTAATAGGGCCAAGGTAAAGGTAAGGGTATATATATGGCTAGGTGAGCTATAAATTGAATCCTTGATTAGTCTAAGATCTCACCTAACATATACATACTTTATAAAAATTCAAAATTATCCTGGTCTTTCCATAATTTTTTCCATTTTGTGTCACATACTCATGCACCAATTTTATTTTGATTTTTATTTCCATGTGCCTGATTTCTACCAAGTTTATTATTGGGGTAATTTTGTCCCCTTATCTATTTATTTAACTAAAAGGGCATTTTTTTTACATAAACATATATCAATGCACATGGTGTTTTAGTTTAATTTGGTTTCACATGAGCATGTTCCCAAGTTTCTGATTATTCTTATTAATTTTGATTCTTTCCTATCAACCCATGTTCCCAAGTTTCCCCACACTTTAGTGGATACACAATCTCCTATCTTAAGCTAACCAAGGATTCAACTTGGGATTTTTAATTTGTTTTTCTGCTTAAGACTAGTGATGTGGTTATAGAACAAAAGGGGATTAAAAGGGCTCAAAGGGGTTAACAAGGGTGATGTTGGAGGTAGGCTTACTTGGGATAAGTGAAGAAAAATTTAAATAATGGCCTCAATCATATGTGGGTATGTATCTACATTCTATATTGGACATATAGATTGGAACAAAGTAAAGATTACAAGCATAGAAAAGAAGTGCGAAACACACAGGAATGAAATTTATGGTTGGATGTAACCATACAATTAAGCTCAAAACTCACAGGTTGTGTGTTCTTTGGCTCAGAAATCATATATCAGTTATGTATGTCATGCAAGTAGAAATCAAGAGTTTTCATTCAACTCAATGTGAATCTTAAGGTGGCCCTTAAAATCTTAGTGTTCTTCCTTGAAGAAATGTTGTTAACTAACTCACATTTGTTGCTATATATATACAAGGTGTGTGGATTATTTTGATTCTGTTACACTAATCTAGTTTACTCTTTTATTTTCAATTAAACCAACTTATCATATGCTGAAAGGGTAAACTATACTAATTAATCCATATATTCTATAACTAATAAGCTAAAAGTGCAAATAAGCTAAATATCTAAAATATATACAGCCCAAAGTGCAAAATAAAAAAATAAAATAAAAATACAGCAAAAGCAAAAGAAAAATGTGCAAGTACTAAAAGACAAAATAAGATAAGATAAAGTAAAAATAAAATAAAATAAAGTATAAAAAAATAAACAAAATAAGATAAAAGGGTCTGTAGTGGTTCACCAAAAAGATTCGCCAGAGATGGCGACCTCTCCACACTTAAATTATAGCATCGTCCTCGATGCTCTAGGAAGCTGGGTGTGAAGAAGTGTCATCTCTGGAAGGGTGTGCTGGTGCTATCTGTATGGGCTCTGGCAATGAAAGTGTCTGAGGCTCTGCCTGTATAGGTGCCTGTGGGTCCGCTGGCTGTGTCTGCTGAGGCTCCTCATGCTGGGGATTTGCCTGCTCAGCCTCTGCTTGTGCATCCTCTTCCTGGTCATCTGCCTCCTCCTCAGATGGCTCAGATGATGTGTCAGGCTCGGAGGGGATGTCAGTGTGGCCGGACCAGATCATCAACTTCAAATGCTCATAGTGGTGTTTGCTACGACGCTCAGACTGTTCATATCGCCGCTGGTTGCAGTGTTCCATCTGGTCTAGGCGCTCGAATAGGCGGTGCACAAGGTGGTAGACGGGCTTGGGAGCAGGTAATGGTGCAGTGGTGGTAGCTGGGGCAGTAGATGCTGAAGGGGCAGCGGAAGATGTGGCTGCCTCAGCGGATGCAGTGAGGAAAAGCGGCCGGTAACCTAATGCTAGGAACTTCCTGCTGTGAGGGATAATCTTCTTGCAGTCTGTAGCAGTTGGCTTCTCATCAGGAAGCTCCCAGGGCACGTCAGCTCGGCGGCCTAGCTGGGTGATCAGATAAGGAAAAAGGGAGAGTGCCTCTGACATGGACCCTGGCCATATAATACCTGATGAAACATGGAAGATATAGGTCCTTACCCTCCATCACACACCAGATGAGGGTGATCATAGTAGCGGGCACCTCTGTCTTATGAGTGCTCGGCATAATGTAATTACTCAGAATCTGCTGCCAAAGCCGAGCCTCATCATTCAAATATATCAGCTTGATTCCTTTAGGCACCACTGTATTCTTTCCCATGACCCATGGGGCAGCAGGATCAAGGGCTATTCTCTACTTGACTGCGTCCCAATCAAATCACATAAATCTCATATCCTCTTTAGCCTTTTGGTAATAGTCAGGCTGATCTGACTTGGGCGAAAGCGAGAGGATGTCCTCAATAGCTTCTTCAGTGATCAAGATCTGCTTCCCTCTGAGGTGCACTGCATTCAGGGAAGTCTTGAAATAGTTGCAGTAAAATTCTCTGATCAACCAAGAAGAACCAACCTCTCTGTTTTATCTGTTCGGAGGTGTACTGGGCGAGTTTTTTTGAAATTTTAAGAGTCCATTCCAGATACAGGTTCCTGGAAGTCACAAATATTGGATACTTGAGCTCACAGTATCTGTTGGCAAACTTAACAGGGTTTGTAGCAGTCACTAGCTGATAGGCCTTTTCCTGCGAGGTAAAATGCTTTTCCCGCCAGAAATTATCGTGGAGGATATCTAAAATAGTGCTGGAGGATTCACCTCTTTTTCGTTTGCCTATAGTAGCCTTGCCTTTTCCTTTACCTTTGGGATCAGACATCCTGAAAAGCAGAAGTAGCAGGATATAATTGAAGATCGAAGGCAGGAAAACAAGTAGACAAGTAGGATTTATCAATATAAGCACAAAGGCAAAAGAGCAATAGAAGAATGAAATGAGTGAAATATATGAACAGTTCGGATTGTATTCGAGTTAATAGTCTGAAAATAAAAATCACAATCTAAAATATATTATAAGTGGAATTCAAGTGAATTAGGAAAAATAGTAATCATGCCTTGAGTTAGAAAGTTAAAGTAATTAGGTAAAAAGAGAAGTCAGAAAGTTAAAATGGTTAGTAGGTAAAAAGGAAGTTAGAAAGTTAAAGCAGTTAGTTAGTAAAAAGAAAGTTAAAGTAAGTGGCCTGAAAATGGGTTTCCTAATTAACAATAAATTCACAAATTTAAAGAACAATGAACTCATATTCAAGCAAAGATTTCAGTTTATTGATGATAATTCAGATAGATAAAAGAATTGCAAAATTAAAATGAAATCATCAATAATACAATTTATTAACCAGAGAACCAGAAAGAAACAAGAATGTTAGCCCATGCATTCATGAATTGGTTTGGTTATAGCCAATTAGTGCAAAATTCTAAATTGCCAAAACTAATACACGAATGGAGTTGAGTGAAACAATTTGCTGAGAAAAATTTGGGTAGCATTTCGGCTGAAATTGGATGTTC
The DNA here is from genome assembly GCF_000817695.3 of Arachis duranensis. Classification (NCBI taxonomy): domain Eukaryota; kingdom Viridiplantae; phylum Streptophyta; class Magnoliopsida; order Fabales; family Fabaceae; genus Arachis; species Arachis duranensis. The sequence continues at coordinate 53,944,029 of NC_029772.3, read as the reverse complement.
CCAAGTAATAAATAGCAAGGAAATCAGTTCATATGTCATTAAATAGTGCTGAAAAGATTAACAAATAGCAAGAACATTAGAGAACAGTTTAACAGCAGCATCAAACATGAAAGAATAACATATGAACAACATCATCATCACAACAAATTCAAAATTGTGAAATAGATAAAATAGGTAACAAGAACGGCGCAATTATTAGGCCTAAATCCACTAACCACATCCTAGCTACCTAACCACCTAAAATCCACTACAATCATGCATCTCTAACTATCCTAATTTGAACAAAAACTGAAAAATATGCAACCTAATAACTATGACAGAGGAAATGGTGTTTAGCGGAACCTGGTGTGTGTATGAACAAGGACTAGGGAACATAGAGATGGTGGTGGTGACGCGGCGGCGCGGTGAGGCGGCATGGCGGCGGTTCGGCGGTAGAGCAAGGTGGTTCGGTGGTCGGGTTAGGGTTATGGAGGGGAAGGAGAGAAGAAGGGGCAAGGGGTTGGGGGTGGTGCTGGTGGTCGGCGGGGGCACCGCGATGGTGGTGGTAGCTCGGTGAAGATGGGGCGGTGGTGATGTGGTGGTTGGTGGGAGGAGAAGAGAGAGTGCAGAAGGGGGGTTGGGGGGAAAGTGACGCGAATTGGGTTAGGGTTTCGCGTAGGTTGGGTTTAGAGGATTCAAATCCACGAGAACGCGTGGTGCACGCGATCACGTGATTGAGGTGGAAAGGGAATGTCGCGAACGCGTCATTAACGTGATCCCGTGAGTGAAGTGACGCGTCCATGTGAAATAGGCAAACGCGTCGCTTGGAATTGTGCTAAACGCACAATTCTAGCGTCGTTTTGGCGCAACTCTCTGTGTCCATTTAGGGGGCAATGATGTTCACGAGTCATACTTTTCACAACTCTAACAATTCCTAGCAATGGCTCCAAAAACTTGGTGCACAATACTATGGTTCACACACATTCTTCACAACTTCGCACAACTAACCAGCAAGTGCACTTGGTCGTCCAAGTAATAAACCTTATGTGAGTAAGGGTCGATCCCACGTAGATTGTTGGTATGAAGCAAGCTATGGTCATCTTGTAAATCTCAGTTAGGCGGATTCTAATGGTTATAATGGTTTTTGAATATAAAGATAAATAAAGCATAAAATAAAGATAGAGATACTTATGTAGTTCATTGGTGGGAATTTCAGATAAGCGCATGAAGATACTGTGTTCCTTCTGAATCTCTGCTTTCCTACTGCTTTCATCCAATCATTCTTACTCCTTTCCATGGCAAGATGTATGTTGGGGGATCACCGTTGTCAATGGCTACCATCTGTCCTCTCAGTGAAAATGGTCCAGGTGCGCTGTCACCGCACGACTAATCATCTATCGGTTCTCGATCATGTAAGAATAGGATTTACTATCCTTTTGCGTTGTCACCATGCCTTATAGTCGCGAGTTTGAAGCTCGTCACAGTCATTCAATCCTTGAATTCTACTCGGAATACCACAGGCAAGGTTTAGACTTTCCAGATTCTCAAGAATGCTGCCAATGGATTCTAGCTTATACCACGAAGATTCTGATTAAGGAATCCAAGAGATATTCATTCAAGCTTATTTTCATGTAGAACGAAAGTGGTTGTCAGGCACACGTTCATAAGTGAGAATAGTGATGAGCGTCACATAATCATCACATTCATCAGGTTCTTGGGTGCGAATGGATATCTTAGAATAAGAATAAGCGTGAATTGAATAGGAGAACAATAGTACTTTGCATTAATACTCGAGGAACAGCAGAGGTCCACACCCTTAATCTATGGTGTGTAGAAACTCCACCGTTGAAAATACATAAGTAATAAAGGTGTTCATTGGTTCCGGCCCGATAGAGGGAACCAGGATAACTAAGACTCAATGGCTCAAAAAGACCAAATGGTCTAAGAGAGACTGCGAATACAATAGTAAAAAGTTCTATTTATACTAAACTAGCTACTAGGGTTACAGAGATAAGTAATTGATGTAGAAATCCACTTCTGGGGCCCACTTGCTGTGTGCTTGGGCTGAGCTTGAGCTTTACATGTGCAGAGGCTTCTCTTGGGGTTAAACGCCAAGTTCTGACATGTTTTGGCGTTTAACTCTGGTTTTTGACGTGTTTCTGGCGTTTTACTCTAGAATGCTGCATGGAACTGGCGTTGAACACTATTTTGCATCATCTAAACTCAAATAAAGTATGAACTATTATATTTTCTAGAAAGCCCTGGATGTCTACTTTCCAACGAATTTAAGAGCGCGCCATTTGAATTTCTGTAGCTCCAGAAAATCCATTTCGAGTGCAAAGAGGTCAGAATCCAACAGCATCTGTAGTCCTTTTTCAGCCTCCTATCAGATTTTTGCTCAGGTCCTTTAATTTCAGCCAGAAAATACCTGAAATCACAGAAAAATACACAAACTCATAGTAAAGTCTAGAAATGAGAATTTTGCATAAAAACTAATAAAAACATCCCTAAAAGTAGCTAGATTCTATTAAAAACTACCTAAGAACAATGCCAAAAAGCGTATAAATTATCCGCTCATCACAACACCAAACTTAAATTGTTGCTTGTCCCTAAGCATCTGAAAATCAAATAGGATAAAAAGTAGAGAATATACTATAAATCTCAAAATATCAATGAATATTAGTTCTAATTATATGAGCGGGACTTGTAGCTTTTTGCTTCTGAACTGTTTTGGCATCTCACTATATCCTTAGAAGTTTAGAATGATTGGCATCCATAGGAACTCAGAGTTCAGATAGTGTTATTGATTCTCCTAGTTAAGTATGTTGATTCTTGAACACAGCTACTTTTATGAGTCCTGGCCGTCGCCCTAAGCACTTTGTTTTCTAGTATTACCACCGGATACATAAATGCCACAGACACATGACTGGGTGAACCTTTTCAGATTGTGACTCAACTTTGCTAAAGTCCCCAGTTAGAGGTGTCCAGAGCTCTTAAGCACACTCTTTTTGCTCTGGATCACGACTTTAACCACTCAGTCTCAAGCTTTTCACTTGGACCTTCATGACACAAGCACATGGTTAGGGACAGCTTGATTTAGCCGCTTAAGCCTAGATTTTATTTCCTTGGGCCCTCCTATCCATTGATGCTCAAAGCCTTGGATCCTTTTTACCCTTGCCTTTTGGTTTTAAGGGCTATTGGCTTTTTCTACTTGCTTTTTCTTTTTCTTTCTTTTTTTTCACCACTTCTTTTTTTGTTTTTTTTTTGTTTTTTTCGCAAGCTTTGTTCTTTAGTGCTTTTTCTTGCTTCAAGAATCAATTTTATAATTTTTTAGATTATCAATAACATTTCTCTTGTTCATCATTCTTTCAAGAGCCAACAATTTTAACATTCATAAACAGCAAGATAAAAAATATGCACTGTTCAAGCATTCATTTAGAAAACAAAAAGTATTGTCACCGTATCAATATAATTAAACCAATTTCAAGGATGAATTCGAAACTCATGTACTTCTTGTTCTTTTGTATTAAAAATATTTTTCATTTAAGAAAGGTGAAGGATTCATGGAATTATTCATAGCCTTAGACATAGTTACTAAATACTAATGATCATGTAGTAAAGACTCAAAACATAGACAAATATATAGCATAAAACTGAAAAATAGAGAGATAAGAACAAGAAAGTTAAGGAATGAGTCCACCTTAATGAGGGTGGCGCCTTCTTCTTGAAGGACCAATGGTGTTCTTGAGCTCCTCTATGTCTCTTCCTTGCCTTTGTTGCTCCTCCCTCATAGCTCTATGATCTTTTCTAATCTCATTGAGAATGATGGAGTGCTCTTGGTGTTCCACCCTTAATTGGTTCATGTTATGACTCAATCCTTCTAGAGAAGTGTTGAGTTGTTCCCAATAGTTGTTTGGAGGAAAATGCATCCCTTGAGGCATCTCAGGGATTTCTTGATGATGAGCTTCCTCATGCGTCTCTTGAGATCCATGAATGGGCTCTCTTGTTTGCTCCATCCTCTTCTTAACAGTATCCCAGATCTGCAAGAACTCAGTTAAAAACTAATAGGGATCTTCTGATGGAAGTCCATGAAACTTGCAGTTCTATTGCATTAGAGCAACTAGTTGAGGCTTCTGCTCAAAATTGTTTGCTTCAATGGCAGGGATTGAGATGCTTCTTCCATAAAAATTGGAAGTAGGTGTAGTATAATCACCAAGCATCTTCCTTGTATTATTGTTGTTGTCATTATTTTCGGCTGCCATCTCCTCTTTTTTTTTGAAAATTTCTGTAAGGTTTTCTCTGGGTTGTTGTGCTTTAGCTTCTCTTAGCTTCTTCTTCAGAGTCCTTTCAGGTTCAGGATCTGCTTCAACAAGAATGTCCTTGTCCTTGCTCTTGCTCATATGAAAAAGAAGAGGACAAAAAAAGAAGAGGAATCCTTTATGTCACAGTACAGAGATTCCTTTATGTGAGTAGAAGAAGAAAAGAATAGAAGAAGGAAAATTCGAACACAGAGAGAGAAGAGAAAAGGGTTCGAATTTTGAGTAGAAGAGAAGTGTTAGTAATTAAATAAATAAATAGAAGAAGATGAGAGGGAGAGAATTTCGAAAATTATTTTTGAAAAATTGTTAGTGATTTTTGAAAATTAAGAGAAGAAATAAAATTAAAATTAAAATTTGAAACAATTAGTTAATTAAAAGAATTTTTGAAAAACGGAAAGGTGATTTTTGAAAATTAGAGAGAGAAAAGTAGTTAGGTGGTTTTGAAAAAGATAAGAAATAGTAAAACAAACAAAAAGTCAATTAGTTAATTGAAAAAGATTTGAAAATCAAATTTGAAAAGATAAGAAGTTAGAAAAGATATTTGAAATTGATTTTGAAAAAGATATGATTTGAAAAAGATATGTTTGAAAAGAAATGATTGAAATTTATTTTGAAAAAGATTTGAAAAAAGAAATTTAGAAAGATTTGATTTTTAAAATTAAAGTTAATGACTTGACTAACAAGAAACTAAAAGATATGATTCTAGAATTTAAAGATTGAACCTTTCTTAACAAGAAAGTAACAAACTTCAAATTTTTGAATTAATCACATTAATTGTTAGTAAAGTTTTCGAAAATTAAAAGATAAAATTAAGAAAAAGATTTTTGAAAATCAATTTTAAAGAATTTTCGAAAATAACAAAAGGAAAAAGAAAAGATTTGATTTTGAAAAAGATTTTGAAAAGATAGGATTTTTTTTTTAAAATTGAAATCTTGAATTGACTAACAAGAAACAACTAATTTTAAAAATTTTTGACTAAGTCAACCCAAAGATTTCGAAATTTATGAGAGAAATAAGGGAAAGATATTTTTTTATTTTTGAATTTTTAATGAGGAAAGAGAAAAACACAAATTTGACTCAAAACATGAAAATTTTGGATCAAAACCAATGATGCATGCAAGAACACTATGAATGTCAAGATGAACACCAAGAACATTATGAAGATCATAATGAACATCAAGAACTTATTTTGGAAAAAATTTCAAGAAAAGAAAAACATGCAAGACACCAAACTTAGAAATTTTCAATGTTTAGACATTATGGATTAAAAAAATGCATATGAAAAACAACAAAAGACACAAAACAAGAAAATATGAAGATCAAACAAGAAGACTTATCAAGAACAACTAGACGATCATGAAGAACACCATGCATGAGTTTTTCGAAAAATGCACAAATTTTAAAAAACATGCAATTGACACCAAACTTAAAAATTGACACTAGACTCAAACAAGAAACACAAATATATATATATTTTTATGATTTTATAATTTTTTTGTATTTTTCATTCTTAAGAATTCTGAAGAAAAATACCTAATCTAAGCAACAAGATATACCGTCAGTTGTCCAAACTCAAACAATCCCCGGCAACGACGCCAAAAACTTGATAGGCAAAATTGTGACTCATACTTTTCACAACTCGAACAATTCCTAGCAATGGCTCCAAAAACTTGGTGCAGAATACTATGGTTCATACACATTCTTCACAACTTTGCACAACTAACCAGAAAGTGCACTGGGTCGTCTAAGTAATAAACCTTACGTGAGTAAGGGTCGATCCCACGGAGATTGTTCATATGAAGCAAGCTATGGTCATCTTGTAAATCTCAGTCAAGAGGATTCTAATGGTTATAATGGTTTTTGAATATAAAGATAAATAAAGCATAAAATAAAGATAGAGATACTTATATAGTTCATTGGTGGGAATTTCAGATAAGCGCATGAAGATACTGTATTCCTTCTGAATCTCTGCTTTCCTACTGCTTTCATCCAATCATTCTTACTCCTTTCCATGATAAGCTGTATGTTGGGGATCATCGTTGTCAGTGGCTACCGTCTGTCCTCTCAGTGAAAATGGTCCAGGTGCGCTGTCATCGCACGGCTAATCATCTATCGGTTCTCGATCATGTAAGAATAGGATTTACTATCCTTTTGCGTTGTCACCACGCCTTACAGTCGTGAGTTTGAAGCTCGTCACAGTCATTCAATCCCTGAATCCTACTCGGAATACCACGGACAAGGTTTAGACTTTCCGGATTCTCAAGAATGCTGCCAATGGATTCTAGCTTATACCACGAAGATTCTGATTAAGGAATCCAAGAGATATTCATTCAAGCTTATTTGCATGTAGAACGAAAGTGGTTGTCAGGCACATGTTCATAAGTGAGAATGGTGATGAGCGTCACATAATCATCACATTCATCAGGTTCTTGGGTGCGAATGGATATCTTAGAATAAGAATAAGCGTGAATTGAATACGAGAACAATAGTACTTTGCATTAATACTCGAGGAACAGCAGAGCTCTACACCTTTAATCTATGGTGTGTAGAAACTCCACCGTTGAAAATACATAAGTGATAAAGGTGTTCATTGGTTCCGGCCCCAGAGAGGGAACCAGGATAACCAAGACTCAATGGTTCAAAAAGACCAAATGGTCTAAGAGAGACTGCGAATACAACAGTAAAAAGTTCTATTTATACTAAACTAGCTACTAGGGTTATAGAGATAAGTAATTGATGTAGAAATCCACTTCCGGGGACCACTTGGTGTGTGCTTGGGCTGAGCTTGAGCTTTACACGTGCGTAGGCTTCTCTTGGGGTTAAACGCCAAGTTGTAACATGTTTTTGGCGTTTAACTCTGGTTTGTGACGTGTTTCTGGCGTTTTACTCCAGAATGCAGCATGGAACTGGCGTTGAATGCCAGTTTGCATTGTCTAAACTCAAAAAAAGTATAAACTATTATATATTTCGGGAAAGCCCTGGATGTCTACTTTCCAACGCAATTAAGAGCGTGCCATTTGGAGTTTTGTTGCTCCAGAAAATTCATTTCGAGTGCAAGGAGGTCAGAATCCAACAACATCTGTAGTCCTTTTTCAGCCTCCTATAAGATTTTTGCTCAGGTTCTTCAATTTCTGCTAGAAAATACCTGAAATCATAGAAAAATACACAAACTCATAGTAAAGTCCAGAAATGTGAATTTTGCATAAAAACTAATAAAAACATCCTTAAAAGTAGCTAGATTCTACTAAAAACTACCTAAAAACAATGCCAAAAAGCGTATAAATTATCCGCACATCACGTACGCGTCGCCCACACTTTCGTGTGGTGTGTGTGAAGTGAAAGAGATGCGTTCGTGTCATAGACGCGAACGCGTGGCCCAGTTTGTGCCTAATGCACACCAGCCGCATGATTCCAGCCCAACTTTCTGGGTGTTGGATCTTTACGCCGATTACCCTTCGACGCCCACGCATGGCCTACGCGCTCGCGTGGATTTTTTTTATATGCAGGATGCGAAATGTAATGCTAATGTGGATGCTCTGAATAATTCCAGGTTCAATAAAATAGTAAAAGAAAACTCAAAAACAAACAAAACGAAATAAAATTGAAAATAGAACGATCATACCATGGTAGGTTGTCTCCCACCTAGCACTTTTGGTTAAAGTCCTTAAGTTGGACATTTGATGAGCTTCCTGTTATGGTGGCTTGTGCTTGTATTCATCCAAAAATCTCCACCAGTGTTTGGAATTCCAACATCCTCCGGGGTCCCAAACAAGGCATGTAAATCCCCTGAGCAATTTCAAACAGGTTCTAAGGCTTCTGGGGTGTTGAATGTCAGAATAGATTCCAGGATCCCAAACCTTGCTTTTGCACCCGTCTTTGTCTCGATTTATATTTTTCCAGCCGGGTGGTTTGGAAGTTGTATTCTCACCAAGATGACCAAACATCTTCCGAGACCCAATTAATCGAACTCTGTACCAATCCTTGCTCCTCAAATTGATGTGTGAAACCTCATTGAATCTTGCATACCAGCTCTGAGTGTGAGTCATTTCCCTTTTGCTCTTAAAGCCGCAAAGAGCTCTAAGCTGGCCATCTGCTTCAAGTAAACCATATTCAAGTGGAAAAGTAAAGATAAAAGCTAAGGATTTTACCCACTTAATGTTTGTATTGGGCGGTAATGGCCTTGGGATAGGTGTGTCCAGTGGTTTTGCAAGCTCTACTCCCTTGTAATCTTCTGTGAATTCTTCCACTTTTTTGCGAATTTCTTCAACTGCAACCACGTCTTGATCAAAGTCTTCAATATCTTCCTCATCATGTGAGTCATAATTGGGAGGTTGAGAAAAGTCTACCTCTGCATCATCTTCGTATTCACTTGGGGAAGATTCTTCAGTCTCAAAGAATTCACTTGCGGATGCAAGTTCATTACTATGAGAACTTGACTCATGACTGTCATTCTCAAGGAAACATGCTTCTTGAGTTGTTCCGTCCATTTCTTCATAAGATACCTGCTTTGGGGGTTGTGCACTCTCCTCTTTAGCATCAATAGCAACGTCCTTGATAGAATTTTCCACAACTATTATGGCTTCCTCCACTTGTTCCAATACAAAGCCATGTTCCTCATTGTCCACTGGAGTTTCTAGTGCCTCTTTCATAATACGCTCTTCTTTCGATTCTCCACATGTAGCCATGGGAGTACTTTGAGTGCTCAGATGTTGGGAAGCTAATCGATTTACTACCTCGGTTAAGGTGGTCGCGAATTCTAGTACATCCCTTTTCATCTTCGCTTGCCCTTGAAGAAGACCACGAAGGATGTTATCCATTGGAGATTGCGGTGGATATGAGGGTTCATTATTTGGGAGGAAGGGTTCATGGTACGGAGGTAGTTCTTCTTGACAAGGATATGGAGATAGTGAATATTGAGGTGGTGGTTCTGGGTGTGGTTCTATGGTGGTTGGTGTGGTGGATAAGGATTAGGGTCATATGGAGGTGAATGGTTGTAGGTGGCTTGTGAGTATGGTGGTTCAAATATATGTTATGGAGGTGATTCATGAGCATAGGGTGGGGCTTGTTGGTAACTACAAGGGGGTCCACCATATCTATCATTTTGGTACGCACCTCGAAATGGCTCTTGACCATAGTAATTCGGTGGAGGTTGGTTGTCACGAAAGGGTCCACCGTAACTATTGTCCTGGTATGCATCACAGAATGGTTGTTGGTGATAACACGTTGGAGGGGGTTGTTGCCAAGAGGGTTGATCAAATCCTTGTGGCTCCTCCCATCTTTGATTCTTCCAACCTTGATGCCTGTTCTTATTGTAGCTTCCATTCTTTACAACAACATCGGAATCAAACTTGAAGCCAGAGGGGTGAGAATTCATAGTAGTTAATAAAAATTAAAAATAAAAACAAATAGACAAGCAAAATCAAATATTTACAATAACCAATAATAAGGCACACGTTTGCAATTTCCCGGCAACGGCGCTATTTTGACAAACGGATTTTCTATCGGTAAAGAAATTCACAAATACAATCGCATTGTAAGTATAGTTCTTAAACCAACAGAGAATCCTTTCGTACAAAAGTTTTGTTTGTCACTTAAGCAAACCCAATAAAAATAAATAACCGAAGTATTTAAACCTCGGGTCGTCTCTCAAGGAATTACAGAGAGGTATGATTCATTATTGGTTAAAGAAAATACTATAATTTTCGGGTTTTTTAAAATAAGGAACAGGTTATTTAAATGGAAAGGAAAATAAATTAATAATTATAAAATCTCTTGGTAAGGTATAAGAAATTGAAGTCCTATCCTAGTTATCCTTATCAGGTGTGATGAGAATTGGACTCTGCTCCCACTTTAGTTAGCTCTTACTAAATAAAGGAAAGTCAAGCGGACTAATTAATTTGATCCTCAAGTCCTAGTCAACTCCTATGGAAAGACTAGAGTTATTGGAGCACAAATTAATCAGCAAAGAATTCCAATTTCAATCAACAGCTGACTTTGATAACTCAAGTGTTACTAATTACTCAACCAAGGCCAAAGGGTGTAAAAAGCTAAATTAAAGTCATAAATATGAATTACCTCAATTTGCATAAATAAGAGAAATCAAGTCTGACATAAGGGTTCATAAATTAAAGTAATAGAATAAATAAAAGTAGAAAATAATTTAAAGGAACATTGAACCTGTGATGAAGAGAAGTAGTCTGAACATAATAGAAATCATAAATCCTAATCCTAAGAGAGAGGAGAGAACCTCTGTCTCTAAAAACTACATCTAAAAACCTAAAATTGTGAATTTGTATCGATTGTTATTGATGAATGGATGGATTTCCCACTTTATAGCCTCTAATCTGTGCTTCTGAACTTGGATCTGGGCCAAAAGAGGGTTCAGAAATTGCTAGAGCATTTTCTGTAATTTCTGCACATGGCGTCTGTCACGCGTACGTGTGGGTCACGCGTTCTTGTCATTTGGAGTTTTGCTCTTCCGCGCATCTGCGTCAGTCACGCGTCCGCGTCAATTGCATTCTGCTCAAGGCATGCATCCGCGTCATCCATGCGTTCGCATCGCTGCTTTTTCTTCAAAACTCCATTTTTGTGCTTTCCTTCCAGTTTTGTATGTCTCCTTTTTGTCCCCTAAGTCATTCCTGTCCTATGAAACCTGAAAATACTTAACACATAAATCACGGCATCGAATAGTAATAAAGGATAATTAAATTTAATATTTTTAAAGCATAGGAAACATGTTTTCACATATATCATAAAATGAGGAAGGAGTAGTAAAACCATGCAATTTACATGAATAAGTGGGTGAAAATTTGATAAAAACACTCAATTTAAGCACAAGATGACTCATAAAATAGGGGCCACATCCAAGTTAACCCGGGTTAAACCTAATTTACCCTGTTAAACCTAATTTGCCATAGACCCACTTTGACTTACCGTGGACGTTTTCTCCCAAACCCCTATCTACATCCAGTGCCACATAGCCTCTATTATTGCCGTCTCCGCCGGTCTCCACAGTCAAGGTAAGTTAACGCCGACGGACCACCTAACCACGACGTCAAGAGTACGATCCCATAGTCACCGTGAAGCCGCCGGGTCTGGTGCATGTTATCATCGGAGGTGTCTCGAAGATGCATCTGGTTGTCCAGCCTTGAACAACACGCAGCAGCCAAGCACCGCCACCATAGCTGAATTCATGGGCTGTGTGGGTTCGTTAGAAACCCCGTGGCTTTCTGGATTTGAGACTCCCACCGTGCGCCACTCCTTCACTTGCAGACGAGCCCGAATAGAAGCGTGTCTTCCCTTCGGCACCACAGCCACACTACAAGGTTAGTGGGTCTTTGAGATTTAAATTAGGTGGTTGTATAGATTTCTAATTCTGAGCATTACAATTAGATTGAGAATGATTACACATGGGTTTGTGTCTCTTGGCTGTGAAAAAACTTGAGAATTGGTGAATGAAGTGCTTTTTTTGTTGAACTTCTTCCCTGGTGCACGAAAATTACAATCACACTTTGTAATCTCGCACAACTAACCAGCAAGTGCACTGGATCATCCAAGTAATACCTTACGTGAGTAAGGGTCGATCCCACGGAGATTGTTGGTTTGAAGCAGGCTATGGTTATCTTGTAAATATTAGTCAGGATATCAATAACGGTTTTGGTTTTAATTGCGAAAAATAAAAGAGCATGAAATAAATACTTGTTATGCAGTAATGGAGAATGGGTTGGAGTTTTGGAGATGCTCTGTCTTCTGAATCTCTGATTTTTTGCTATCTTCTTCTTTACGCACGCAAGGTTCCTTCCATGGCAAGTTGTATGTTGGTGGATCACCATTGTCAATAGCTACCATCCGTACTTTCAGTGAAAAAGGTCCATATACATGGCTAATCATCTGTCAGTTCTCACTTGTGCTGGAATAGGATCCAGTGATCCTTTTGCGTCTGTCACTACGCCCAACATTTGTGAGTTTGAAGCTCGTCACAGTCATCCCTTCCCAGATCCTACTCAGAATACCACAGGTAAGGTTTAGACTTTCTGGATCCCAGGAATGCTGCCAATTGATTCTAGTTTATACCACGAAGACTCTGGCCTCACGGGTTTGAATGCTCTGTTGTCAGGAGAGGCAATCAAACTCGTGAACCAGAAATCCAAGAGATACACATTCAATTTAAGGTTGAACGGAAGTGGTTGTCAGGCATGCGTTCATAGGTTGAGAATGGTGACGAGTGTCACGGATCATCACATTCATCATATTGAAGTGCGAATGAATATCTTAGAATAGAAACAAGCGTGATTGAATGAAAAACAGTAGTAATTGTATTAATCCATTGAGACACAGCAGAGCTCCTCACCACCAACAATGGAGTTTAGAGACTTATGCCGTAGAGATACAATGTAAAATGTGAAAATGTTATGAGGTACAAAATAAATCTCTAAAAGTAGTTTTTATACTCAACTAGTAACCTAGGTTTACAGAAAATGAGTAAACTAAGATAGATAGTGCAGAAATCCACTTTTGGGGCCACTTGGTGTGTGCTGGGGCTGAGCATTGAAGCTTTCACGTGCATAGGCTATTCTTGGAGTTAAACGCCAGTTTGTAACCTATTTTTGGAATTTAACTCTGTATTGTAACTTGTTTCTGGCATTTAACGCCAGAATAGGGCAGAAAGCTGGCGTTGAACGCCAGTTTGGGTCGTCTAAACTTGGACAAAATATAAACTATTATATATTTCTGGAAAGCCCTGGATGTCTACTTTCCAACGCAATTGAGAGCGCGCCATTTGAACTTCTGTAGCTCCAAAAATTTCATTTCGAGTGTAGGGAGGTTAGAATCCAACAGCATTTGCTGTCCTTTTTCAGCCTCTAAATAAGATTTTTGCTGAGGTCCCTCAATTTCAGCCAGAAAATACCTGAAATCACAGAAAAACACACAAATTTATAGTAAAGTCCAGAAATGTGATTTTTGCATAAAAACTAATAAAAATGTACTAAAAAGTAGCTAGATCCTACTTAAAACTATGTGAAAACACCCCCCAAAAAGCATATAAAATATCCGCTCATCACAATACCAAACTTAAACTGTTGCTTGTCCCCAAGCAACTAGATAAATAAAATAAGATAGCATGAAGATCAAGAGGCAATCTCAGAGTTTTACATGAAGCTCAATTCTAATTAGATGAGCGGGACTAGTAGCTTTTTGCTTCTGAACAGTTTTGGCATCTCACTTCATCCCTTGAAGTTTAGAATGATTGGCATCCATAGGAACTCAGAATTCAGATAGTGTTATTGATTCTCCTAGTTTGGTATGTTGATTCTTGAACTCAACTACTTTATGAGTCTTGGCCGTGGCCCTAAGCACTTTGTCCTCCAGTATTACCACCGGATACATAAATGTCACAGACACATAACTGGGTGAACCTTTTCAGATTGTGACTCAACTTTGCTAAAGTCCCCAATTATAGGTGTCCAGAGTTCTTAAGCACACTCTTTTGGATCACGACTTTAACCACTTAGTCTCAAGCTTTTTCACTTGGACCTGCATGCCACAAGCACATGGTTAGGGAGAGCTAGGTTCAGCCGCTTAGGCCAGGATTTTATTCCTTTAGGCCCTCCTATCCATTGATGCTCAAAGCCTTGGATCCTTTTTACCATTGCCTTTTGGTTTTAAGGGTTATTGGCTTTTTCTTTTTCTTTTATTTTTTTTTTTGCCATTTTTTTCACTGCTTTTTCTTGCTTCAAGAATCAATTTTATGATTTTTCATATTATCAATAACATTTCTCTTTTTCATCATTCTTTCAAGAGCCAACAGTTTTAACATTCATAAACAACAAGATAAAAAATATGCACTTTTTAAGCATTCATTTAGAAGACAAAAAGTGTTGCCACCACATATAAATAATTTGAATTTTTCTTATTAAGAACTCGAAAAAAAATTGCCTCCTTATTTTAAAAATATCTACTATTTATTCATGTCTAATGATGATGAGAAAAATAAATTATAGCTTACTTAGAGATGATAAAAAAAATAAAAATACTAATTACTACTACTCATATGACTTCTAAGATAGATTTTTAATAGCAGAAGTTATCACAGAATTAAGATTAGGACTCAACAACCTTTATTTTAGAAGATGGATGCTCCTTCAATTTGTGGGTTGTCTGGACCTTCAAGAGAAAGCTTCTAGCACTTCAGCTCCTGTAGTTCACGCCCTTGCTTCTCCTGTTCCTTAAGCAGTTTACAGATCATACTATTTTAATTCTGCTGTTCTTCCTTAAGTTGATCCATAGTTTCTTGCAGCTTGGTGACAGATGCTTCTAGGCGGGTCCAATAGTCAATCTGAGGGATTTCTGGGAGGAACTACTACACCCTCCTTTTGATGGAGTTTTCTTGTACTTGTTGTCCCTCCATTGACTTCTTGGTGATTGGATGTTCAACTGGGATAAACTCATCTACTCCCATCTTCACCCCAGCCTCTTTACATAGCAGAAAAATCAAGTTTGGGTAAGCCAATTTGGCATCCTTGGAGTTCTTATTTGTAATTGTGTAGAGTCACAAGAAATCAGATGATGAATCTCCACTTTGTTTCCTTGCATAATACAATGGATCATCACTGCTCTCTTGATAGTGACTTTGGAGCGGTTGCTGGTAGATAGTATGGAACGCCCAATAAAATCCAGCCAGCCCCTAGCAACTGGTTTGAGATCCCCTCTCTTGAGTTAGTTTGGAACACCTTTTGTACTGGTTATCCACTTGGCTCCAGGGATGCATATGTCCTCTAGAATTTGGTCTAAGCGCTTATCATCACACACCATTCTCCTATTAAAGGATTCCGGATCATCTTGTAGTTGAGGCAGCTTGAAGACCTCGCTTATTTTGTCAAGGTGGAAGTAAATAATCTTCCCCCTGACCATGGTTTGAAAGGTATAGAAAGTGGTTCCAATCATTCTCTGCCTCTCTGTTTGCCACAGATTTGAGTAGAATTCCTGAACCATGTTTCTACCTACCTTTGTCTTAGGATTAGCTAGAATTTCCCAGCCTCTGTTTCGAATCTGCTCTTGGATCTCTGGATATTCGTCTTCTTTCAGATAGAATTTAACTTCTGGGATTACTGACCTTAGACCAATTATTTTGTGGTAATGGTCCGGATGTTCCTTGGTTAAGAACCTCTCTTGATTCCAAAGTGATTTTGGATTATTCTCTTTCTTGCCTCTTGAAGTAGTTTGTTTTCCCTTAGGAGCCATGATTTTAGTGAGTCTTAGCTCAGTGATCACGCAAAACACACCAAACATAGAGGTTTACTTATCCTCAAGCAAAAGAAAGGAAAGGAGAGGAGAAGGAGGAGAGCCAAATTTGAACTGTGGAGGAGAGGGGGTGGCCGAATGTTAATTTAAAAGGAAGGGGTGGGTTCAAAATTTTTTGAAAAAGATATGACAGAATATATGATTTGTAAAAAGATAATTATGATATGCAAAAGATGTAATTTTAAAATTGAAAAGATAGGAGAGAGTTTTGAAAAAGATAAATCTAAATTTGAAAAGATAGTATGATGAGTTGAAAAAAGATTTGAAAAGATATTAGAAAGATATATGAATTTTTGAAAAAGATTTGAAAAGAAATTAAAAAGATATATGCATTTTGAAAAAGATTAGAAAAGAAGAAAAGATTTTTAGGATTAAGAGTTATTTTTTTTTGAATTTTGAAATTGAAAGATGAGGATTTGAAATATGTTTATGCAAGAAATTATGGATGAAAACATAAAAAATAAAAAAATTGGGTTGGAAAACAAAATCACCTCCCCTCTACATTTCTGGCGTTAAACGCCCAAACGCTGCTTGTTTTGGGCGTTAAACGCCAGAAAGTCTTTATCACTAGGCATTTTTCAAAACGCCCAGGATGCTGCAGTTCTGGCGCTAAATGCCCAGAATGGCACCCATTCTTGCGTTTAACGCCCAGAAAGATATCCTTACTGGCGTTAAACGCCATAATGGTTAACGCCCAAAAGTGCCTCTTACTGGCGTTTTCGTGCCAGTGAGCTTCTTTTCTCTGCTCTCTGCTCTGAATCCTTCTGTAACTCTGTGAACTCCTGTAAATGAGAGTTAGTTCTGATGATAATTTATTAAACTCCTATATTATTATTTAAATAACAAATAAACTACAGTAATGGCTGAGTTGCCTCCCAGCAAGCGCTTCTTTATTGTCTTTAGCTGGACCTTACTGAGCTTTAATCTAGTCTCAGTTTTAAGCATTCTTGCTCAAAATTGCTTTCAAGATAATGTTTGACTCTCTGTCCATTAACATTGAACTTTTTGTCAGAATCAATATCCTGAAGCTCTACATATCCATATGGTGATACGCCTGTAATCACATATGGTCCTCTCTACCAGGATTTTAGTTTCCCAGGGAATAGTTTAAGCCTAGAGTTAAACAGCAGAATCTTTTGTCCTGGCTCAAAGACTCTGGATCACAAGTTCTTATCATGCCATCTCTTTGCTTTCTCCTTGTAAATTTTGGCATTTTCAAAAGCATTGAGTCTGAATTTCTCTAGCTTATTCAGCTAGAGTAATCTTTTTCTCCAGCTAATTTGGCATCAAGGTTTAGGAATCTGGTTGCCCAGTAGGCTTTATGCTCTAGTTCCACAAGCAGGTGACAGGCCTTCCCATACACAAGCTGGTATGGAGAGGTTCCTATAGGAGTCTTGAATGCTGTTTTGTATGCCCATAGAGCATCATCCAAGCTCTTTGCCCAATCCTTTCTATGAGCTATTACAGTCCATTCCAGGATTCTTTTTAGTTCTCTATTAGAGACTTTAGCCTGCCCATTGGTCTGTGGATGATTTGGAGTTGCCACCTTGTGGCTAATTCCATATCGGATCATGGCAGTATAAAGCTATTTATTGCAGAAATGAGTGCCTCCATCACTGATTAGAGCTATAGGAACACCAAATCTACTAAAGATATGTTTCTGGAAAAACTTCAGTACTGTCTTAGTATCGTTAGTGGGTGTTGCAATTGCCTCCACCCATTTAGATACATAGTCTACTACCACCAGAATGTAAGTGTTTGAGTATGATGGTGGGAAAGGCCCCATGAAGTCAATACCCCATACATCAAACAACTCAATCTCTAAGATCCCTTGTTGAGGCATGGCGTAACCATGAGGCAGATTACCAGCTCGCTGGCAACTATCATAGTTACGTACAATCTCTTGGGAGTCTCTATAGATTGTAGGCCAGTAGAACCCACATTGGAGGACTTTAGTGGCTGTTTGCTCACCTTTGAAATGTCCTCCATGTTCTAATCCATGGCAATGCCATAGGATCTTCTGCACCTCTTCTCTAGGCACGCACCTATGGATTAGTCCGTCTATGCATCTCTTAAAGAGATATGGTTCATCCCACAAGTAGTATTTCGCATCAGAAAGTACTTTTTTCTTTTGCTGCTTGCTGAACTCCTTTGGAATGAATCTTGCAGCTTTATAGTTTGCGATGTCTGCAAACCATGGCACCTCCTGAATGGCAAAGAGTTGCTCATCCAGAAAGGTTTCAGAGATCTCAGTGAGGGGTATAGACATCCCTTCTACTGGTTCTATCCAGGACAGGTGATCTGCTACTTGATTCTCTGTACCTTTTTCTGTCTCTTATTTCTATATCAAACTCTTGTAGAAGCAACACTGATGAGCGGATAATTTATACGCTTTTTGGCATTATTTTTAGTATGTTTTTAGTATGTTTTAGTTAGTTTTTATTATATTTTTATTAGTTTTTATTTAAAATTTACTTTTCTGGACTTTAACATGAGTTTGTGTGTTTTTCTATGATTTCAGGTATTTTCTGGCAGAAATTGAGGGACCTGAGCAAAAATCTGATTCAGAGGCTGAAAAGGACTGCAGATGCTGTTGGATTCTGACCTCTCTACACTCGAAGTGGATTTTCTGGAGCTACAGAAGCCAAATTGGCACGCTCTTAATTGCGTTGGAAAGTAGACATCCTGGGCTTTCCAGAAATATATAATAGTTTATACTTTGCCCGAGATTTGATGGCCCAAATCGGCGTTTCAAATCAGCTCAAGAATTCCTGGCGTTTAATGCCGGAACTGGCACAGAAATGGTAGTTAAACGCCCAAACTGGCACAAAAGCTGGCGTTTAACTCCAAGAAAAGTCTCTACACATAGAAGCTTCAATGCTCAGCACAAGCACACACCAAGTGGGCCCGGAAGTGGATTTTTACATCATTTACTCATTTTTGTAAACCCTAGGATACTAGTTCTCTATAAATAGGACCTTTTGCTATTGTATTTTCATCTTGGTAGCTATCTTTGGACGTCTAGTTCTTAGATCATGGGGACTGGCCTCTCGGCCATGCCTAGACCTTGTTCTTATGTATTTTCAACGGTGGAGTTTCTACACACCATAGATTAAGGTGTGGAGCTCTGCTGTACCTCGAGTATAATGCAATTACTATTGTTCTTCTATTGAATTCAGCTTATTCTTGTTCTAAGATATCACTTGTTCCTCAACTTGATGAATGTGATGATCCGTGACACTCATCATAATTTTCACCTATGAACGTGTGCCTGACAACCACCTCCGTTCTACTTTAGATTGAGTGGATATCTCTTGGATTCCTTAATCAGAATCTTCGTGGTATAAGCTAGAATTGATGGTGGCATTCTTGAGAATCCGGAAGGTCTAAACCTTGTCTGTGGTATTCTGAGAGGATTCAGGGATTGAATGACTGTGACGAGCTTCAAACTCGCGATTGTGGGGCGTTAATGACAGGCGCAAAAGAATCACTGGATTCTATTCCGACATGATCGAGAACCGACAGATGAATAGCCGTGCTGTGACAGAGCGCGTTGAACATTTTTATTGAGAGGACGGGACTGTAGCCACTGACAACAGTGATGCCCAACATACAGCTTGCCATGGAAAGGTGTAAGAAGGATTGGATGAAGATAGTAGGAAAGCAGAGAGACGGAAGGGACAAAGCATCTCCATACGCTTATCTGAATTACATAAGTATCTCTATCTTTATTTTATGTTTTATTTATCTTTTAATCATTAATCCTCCATATCCATTTGAATCTGCCTGACTGAGATTTACAAGATGACCATAGCTTACTTCATACCAACAATCTCCGTGGGATCGACCCTTACTCACGTAAGGTTTATTACTTGAACGACCCATTGCAGTTACTGGTTAGTTGTGTGGAGTTGTGACAAAGTGTGATTCATATTTGAGAGCGCTACCAAGTTTTTGGTGCCATTGTTGATGATCACAATTTCGTGCACCAGGCATCTCAGGGATTTCATAATGAGGCAGATACACATCGTTGCTGGGGATTGTTAGAGTTTGGACAACTGACGGTTCATCTTGTTGCTTAGATTAGGTATTTTTCTTCAGAGTTCTTAAGAATGAATTCTAGAGTTTCAAGGTGATGTTCTTATCATCACAAAAGCTGATTGATTCTCATCAATTTAGCTCTTGAATGTAATGTCCTACTGAAGCTTGGCTAGCCATGTCTAATTTCTTTAGACTAAAGCTTTAGACTAACATTGCATGATTCCTGGAAATTCTTATTAAGAATTTTGATATTCTTATTTTCTTTTCCACTCAATTTTCGAAAAAATCCAAAAAAATTATATAATCTTAAAATCAAAAATATTTTTATGTTTCTTGTTTGAGTCTAGTGTCTAATTTTAAGTTTGGTGTCATTTGCATGTCTTCATTCTTCTAATTTTCAAAAATTACATGCATTATGTTCTTCACTGATCTTCAAGTTGTTCTTGATGATTTCCTTGCTCTGATCTTTAAATTCTCTTGTCTTGAGTGTTTTGTTGTTTCTCATATGCATTCTTAATTTGTTAGTGTCAATAGTATACAAACTTCTAAGTTTGGTGTCTTGCATGTATTGTTTATTTGATTTTAGTTGCATTTTGATTATTCCTCATCATTAAAAATTCAATAAAATTTTTAATTTGTGTCTTTTGAAGTCAATAATATATAGAATTGAAGATTCAGAACATGCAGCAGAGGAATTACACAGAAAAAGCTGGGCATTCAAAACGCCTAGTGAGGAAGAAAAACTGGCGTTTAAACGCCAGCCAGGGTACCTGGCTGGGCGTTCAACGCCCAAAAGGGTAGCATTTTGGGCGTTAAATGCCAGAATGGATACCATTCTGGGCGTTTAACGCCAGGATGGCACAAGAGGGAAGATTTTGTTTTTAATTCAAATTTTTTTCAAGTTTCCATATTTTTTCAAAATCAAATCTTTTTAATTGTTTTTCAATCATATCTTTTTAAAATCATATCTTTTCAATCATATCTTCTTAATCACATCTTTTTCAAAATAGTTTTCAATCATATCTTTTTGATTTCTAATTTCAAAATCTTTTTCAAAAATCACTTTATTTCTTTCTCAATCTTAGTTTTCGAAAATCATCAATCAAAATTTCAAAATTTCTTTTAATTGTTTTAAAATCTTTTACTTTAATTTCAAAAATCCTTCCCCTCTTCTCACATCCTTCTATTTATGGACTAACACTCCTCCACTATCAACAATTCGAACTCTATCTCTCTTGATAAGTTCGACTTCTTCTTCTTCTACCTCCTCCTTCTATTCTTCTTTTCCTCTGACACCTCAAGGAATCTCTATACTGTGACATAGAGGACTCCATACTTTCTTGTCCTTTTCTCTTTCATATGAGTAGGAACAAAGACAAAAACATTCTTGTTGAGGCTGACCCTGAACCTGAAAGGACCTTGAAGCGAAAGCTAAGAGAAGCTAAAGCACTACTTTCTGTAGAGGACCTAACAGAAATCTTCAAACAAGAAGAAGACATGGCAGCCGAAAACAACAACAATGCCAACAATGCAAGGAAAGTGCTTGGTGACTTTACTGCACCTACTCCCGACTACTATGGGAGAAGCATCTCTATCCATGCCATTGAAGCAAACAACTTTGAGCTTAAGCCTCAATTAGTTTCTCTAATGCAACAGAATTGCAAGTTCCATGGACTTCCATTGGAAGATCCTCATCAGTTTTTAGCCTGTTAAGACCAATGGGGTTGACCCTGAGGTCTACAGACTTATGCTATTCCCTTTTGCTGTAAGAGACAGAGCTAGGATATGGTTGGACTCACAACCTAAAAAAAGCCTGAACTCTTGGGAAAAGCTAGTCAATGCCTTCCTGGCAAAGTTCTTTCCACCTCAAAAATTGAGTAAGCTTAGAGTGGAAGTCTAAACCTTTAGACAGAAGGAAGGTGAATCCCTCTATGAAGCTTGGGAAAGATACAAACAATTGATCAAAAAGTGTCCTTCTGACATGCTTTCTGAATGGAGCATCATATGTATCTTCTATGATGGTCTGTCTGAACTGTCCAAGATGTCATTGGACAGCTCTGCTAGAGGATCTTTTTATCTGAAGAAGACGCATGCAAAAGCTCAAGAACTCATTGAAATGGTTGAAAATAACCAATTCATGTACACTTCTGAAAGGAATCCTGTGAACAATGGGACGAATCAGAAGAAATGAGTTCTTGAGATTGATACTCTGATTGCCATATTGGCTCAGAACAAAATATTGACTCAGCAAGTCAATATGATTTCTCAAAGTCTGTCTGGAATGCAAGCTGCACC
>NC_029772.3:53921445-53921955 GCF_000817695.3 Arachis duranensis | reverse complement strand
ACAAGGTTTCAACAATAATAATGGTGGAAGAAACAGGTTTAGCAATGGCAAGCCTTTTCCATCATCTTCTCAGCAACAAATAGAGAATTCTAAGCAGAACTCCTCTGACTTAGCAACTATAGTCTCTGATCTAATTAAAACCACTCAAAGTTTCATGACTGAAACAAGGTCCTCCATTAGAAATTTGGAGGAACAAGTAGGTCAGTTGAGTAAGAAAGTTACTGAACTCCCTCCTAGTACTCTTCCAAGCAATACAGAAGAGAATCCAAAAGGAGAGTGTAAGGCCATAAACATGGCCGAATTTGGAGAGGAGAAAGAGGCAGTGATCGCCATTGAGAAAGACCTCAATGGACGTCCACTGGCCTCCAATGAGTTCCCTAATGAGGAACCATGGGAATCTGAGGCTCACACTGAGACCCTAGAGATTCCATTGGATTTACTTCTGCCATTTATGAGCTCTGATGAGTATTCTTCCTCTGAAGAGGATGAAGATGTCACTGAAGAGCAAGT
>NC_029772.3:53920354-53921384 GCF_000817695.3 Arachis duranensis | reverse complement strand
GAACGAAATGACAAGTTATTTGGTAATGAGACTTGGGAGGATGAACCTTCTTTGCTCACCAAAGAACTAGATGACTTAACAAGGCAGAGATTACCTCAAAAGAGACAAGACCCTGGGAAGTTCTCAATACCTTGTACAATAGGCACCATGACCTTCAAGAAGGCTCTATGTGACCTAGGGTCAAGCATAAACCTCATGCCTCTCTCTGTAATGGAGAAGCTAGGGATCTTTGAGGTACAAGCTGCAAGAATCTCACTAGATATGGCGGACAATTCAAGAAAACAAGCTTATGGACTAGTAGAGGATGTTCTGGTAAAGATTGAAGACCATTACATCCTTGCTGATTTCATAGTCCTAGAGACTGGGAAGTGCATGGATGAATCCATCATCCTTGGTAGACCATTCCTAGCCACAGCAAAGGCTGTGATTGATGTTGACAGAGATGAATTGATCATTCAAATGAATTAAGAATCCCTTGTGTTTAAGGCTCAAGGATATCCCTCTCTAACCATGGAGAGGAAGCATGAAGAGCTTCTCTCAAAACAGAGTCAAACAGAGCCCCCACAGTCAAACTCTAAGTTTGGTGTTGGGAGGCCACAACCAAATTCTAACTTTGGTGTTGAACCCCCACATTCAAACTCTAAGTTTGGTGTTGGGAGGTTCCAACATTGCTCTGAACATCTGTGAGGCTCCATGAGAGCCCACTGTCAAGCTACTGACATTAAAGAAGCGCATGTTGGGAGGCAACCCAATGTTATATTTATTTATCTTCCTTTGTTATTTTATGTTATATGTAGGTTGATGATCATGTGAAGTCACAAAATCAATTGAAAAAGCAAAAACAGAATGAAAAACAGCACACCCTGAAGGAAAAACTTGCTGGCGTTTAAACGCCAGTAAGGGCAGCAAATGGGCATTTAACGCCCAGTCTGGCACCATTCTGGGCGTTTAACGCCAGAAAAGGGCACCAGACTGGCGTTAAACGCCAGGAATGGGCACCAAGCTGGCGTTAAACGCCAGAAATGGGCAC
>NC_029772.3:53917107-53918146 GCF_000817695.3 Arachis duranensis | reverse complement strand
CCAAAGGATAAAGTGAGATGCCAAAACTGTTCAGAGGCAAAAAACTAAAAGCCTCGCTCATCTAATTAATACTGATCTTCATAGATGTTTTTGGAATTCATTGTATATTCTCTTCTTTTTATCCTATTTGATTTTCAGTTCCTTGGGGACAGGCAACAATTTAAGTTTGGTGTTGTGATGAGCGGATAATTTATACGCTTTTTGGCATTATTTTTAGTATGTTTTTAGTATGTTTTAGTTAGTTTTTATTATATTTTTATTAGTTTTTATTTAAAATTCATTTTTCTTGACTTTACTATGAGTTTGTGTGTTTTTCTGTGATTTCAGGTATTTTCTGGCTGCAAATGCTGTTGGATTCTGACCTCCCTGCACTCGAAGTGAATTTTCTAGAGCTGCAGAATCCCAATTGGTGCGCTCTTAATTGCGTTGGAAAGTAGACATTCTGGGCTTTCCAGCAATATATAATAGTCCATACTTTTCCCGATATTTGATGGCCCAAATCGGCGTTCCAAATCAGCTCAAGAATTCCCAGCGTTTAACGCCGGAACTGGCACAGAAATGGGAGTTAAACGCCCAAATTGGCACAAAAGCTGGCGTTTAACTCCAAGAGAAGTCTCTACACATAGAAGCTTCAATGCTCAGCCCAAGCACACATCAAGTGCACCCAGAAGTGGATTTTTACGTCATTTACTCATTTTTGTAAACCCTAAGCTACTAGTTCTCTATAAATAGGACCTTTTGCTATTGTATTTTCATCTTGGTAGCTATCTTTGGACGTCTAGTTTTTAGATCATGGGGGCTGGCCTCTCGGCCATGCCTAGACCTTGTTCTTATATATTTTCAAAGGTGTGGAGCTCTGCTGTACCTCGAGTATTAATGCAATTACTATTGTTCTTCTATTCAATTCAGCTTATTCTTGTTCTAAGATATCACTTGTTCCTCAACTTGATGAATGTGATGATCCGTGACACTCATCATCATTCTCACCTATGAACGTGTGCCTGACAACCACCTCCGTTCTACCTTAGATTGAGTGGAT